>NC_043022.1:2639188-2649188 GCF_006345805.1 Octopus sinensis
TATATTTATTTATTTATTTACAAAATCAAGGATAAAACCACTTTCAAGATTTTTTGAAGTGGCTAACAGAGTGTAGATAAGGTTTTTAGACCCATTTGGTGTCTATTTCTAGTGTGTTGGCGGGTTTATTTGTACCCTTCAATATAATTATATTATATAATTATAAATTAGTGTATATATATATATATATCACTGATCACGTGACCGACCAGTCCATCAGATGTTGTTACACATCGCTGGTCACAATGCGTTCGCATTGTTTAGCTTCGAATGACGCCACCCCGCTGGCTAAGCGAGCAGGCCAACAGAAGAAAGAGTGGGAGAAAGAGTGGAGCAGGGATCACCACCCACTGCCGGAGCCTCGTGGAGCTTTTAGGTGCTTTTGCTCAATAAACACTCACAACGCCCGGTCTGGGAATCGAAACCGTGAACCTGCGACCGCGGGTCCGCTGCCCTAACCACTGGGCCATTGCGCCTCCACATATATATACACACACACATAGGTGTGTGTGTGTGTGTGTAATGGGCTTCTTTCAGTTTCCATCCATTAAATCCATTCACAAGGATTTGGTCAGTCCGGGGCTATAGTAGAAGGCATTTGCTCATGATAGCCTGCAGTGGGACTGAACCAGAGCCATGTGGTTGAGAAACAAACTGCTTGCAACACAACCAATTAAATTTTAATTCTCTTTTCCCAACATCCCATAGGCGCAGGCGTGGCTGTGTGGTAAGAAGCTTGCTTACCAACCACATGGTTCTGGGTTCAGTCCCACTGCATGGCACCTTGGGCAAGTGTCTTTTACTATAGCATCGGGCCAACCAAAGCCTTGTCAGTGGATTTGGTAGTCGGAAGCTGAAAGAAGCCCATCGTGTGTGTGTGTGTGTGTGTGTATTCATGTATGTGTCTCTGTGTCTGTGTTTGTTCCCACCACCACCATCGCTTGAAAACTGATGTTGGTGTGTTTATGTCCTCTGTAGCTTAGTGGTTCGCCAAAAGAATCTGATAGAATAAGTACTGGGCTTATAAAGAATAAGTACACAACAACACTGTTCTTTGACTAAAAAGCGGTGCTCCAGCATGGCCGCAGTTAAATGACTGAAACTAGTAAAAGAACAACAGAACAACAGAATCCAATAATTTCTGACTATTTAGACTAATCTCAAAATATAACGAGATTTTTGAGGCAACCAAGGGAAGAGAATCGTTAGAAATGAAATTAATTATTCAAAGAGCAAGAACACAACCCAAGATACCCTTTATTTATTTATCTATTTATTTATTTATTTACTAATTCCTCAGTGTTTCCTAATCTAAGTTCCAAGAACTCACAGGATTCTGTGAAGATATTCCAAGGTTCTGCACCTTAATGAAGCAGTTTTTTGTCTGTCTTCATGTTCTGAGTTCAACTTTGCCCTTCTTCCTTTCGGAGTCAATAAATTAAGTACCAGTTGCGTACTGGGGTTGATGTAGTCAACTTAACCCTCTCCTGAAATTGCTGGCCTTGTGGCAAAATATGAAACTGTTATTAGGACAGCAAGCTAGCAGAAGCATTAATGCCACAGTTAAAATGCTTAACACTAAACAGCATTTCTTTCAAGCGCTTATGTTCTGTGTTCAAATCCTGGCAAAGCCAACTTTGCTTTTCATCTTTTCAGGGTTGATAAAATAAGTACCAGGTGAACACTAGGGGTCAATGTGATCAATTAATCATCTGACCCTAAAATTTATAGCCTTGTACCAAAATTTAAAACCATCATTGTAATTATTTTGGTAATTAATTTGGAATCAGCTGAAGAGAGCTTTCAATATTATGACCTTGGAAAGGTAGCGAGCTGGCAGAAACGTTAGCATGCCAGGCAAAATGCGTAGCCGTATTTCGTCTGCCGTTACGTTCTGAGTTCAAATTCCGCCAAGGTTGACTTTGCCTTTCATCCTTTCGGGGTCGATAAATTAAGTACCAGTTATGCACTGGGGTCGATATAATCGACTTAATCCGTTTGTCTGTCCTTGTTTATCCCCTCTCTGTTTAGCCCCTTGTGGGTAGTAAAGAAATAGGTATTTCGTCCGTCTTTACGTTCTGAGTTCAAATTCTGCCGAGGTTGACTTTGCCTTTCATCCTTTCGGGGTCGATTAAATAAGCACCAGTTACGCACTGGGGTCGATGTAATCGACTTAATCCGTTAGTCTGTCCTTGTTTGTCCCCTCTGTGTTTAGCCCCTTGTAGGTAGTAAAGAAATAGGTATTTCATCTGTCTTTGTGTTCTGAGTTCAAATTCCGCTGAGGTCGACTTCGCCTTTCATCCTTTCAAGTACTAGTTGTGTACTGGGGTTGATCTAATCGACTGGCCCCCTCCCCCAAAATTTCAGGCCTTGTGCCTAGAGTAGAAAAGAATATTATGACCTTGGGTATCAGCGAAGCATAAATTTCACCCTATTTACCAAAAACGGTGATGGGAGAATCACCGAATAACTAGTTGCCAGAGAAAAATTGCTGTTTTAATATTAAGTGGGGCAAAAAGGGTGGGGTAGGTTTTTTTTGTTTTTCCCATTTTTTTAATATTTTGTTAAATGTTTGTTGGGGTCAAAAGTACTGTTCTAATAACCCCTATGCAAACTAGGCCAAAAGACTGCTTTGGCTGGCACCGAGACATTTCCTTGCCGTGATTTCTTCATTCTTAAAACACTTGTTTCCCTGCTGTGAGTGAAGTTTGTAGTTGACACCCTTCGGTGAGGGACTTCAAGGAGGAACTGTGAGATGCCATCAACCGATTCTTCAACTCACACACAACCCCTCTTACACGACAACACTGTTCTTTTCAATGAACGCTTGGGACGACTACTACTACCATCACCACTGCCACCACCATCACCACCACCACTTCTACTACTACTACCATCACCACTACCACCACCACCACTACCACCACCACCACTTCTACTACTACTACTACTACTACTACTATCACCACCACCACCACTACTACTGCTGCTGCTACTACCACCACCACCACTATTACTACTGCTACTACTATCACCACCGCTACTGCTGCTACTACTACCACTGTTGCTGTTGCAGCTACCACCACTTCTGCCACCGCCACTGCTGCTACTACTACTACTACTACAATCACCACCACTACAACTGCAGCTGCTGCTGCTGCCATATTTATTTTGTCACTCTTTGATATATATACTCTTTTACTCTTTTCAGTCATTTGACTGCGGCCATGCTGGAGCACCGCCTTTAGTCGAGCAAATCGACCCTGGGACTTATTCTTTGTAAGCCCAGTACTTATTCATCGGTCTCTTTTTGCCGAACCGCTAAGTAACGGGGACGTAAACACACCAGCATTGGTTGTCAAGCAATGCTAGGGGGACAAACACAGACACACAAACACACACACACACACACATACATATATATATATTATATATATATATATATATATACGACGGGCTTCTTTCAGTTTCCATCTACCAAATCCACTCACAAGGCATTGGTCGGCCCGGGGCTATAGCAGAAGACACTTGCCCAAGATGCCACGAAGTGGGACTGAACCCGGAACCATGTGGTTGGTTAGCAAGCTACTTACCACACAGCCACTCCTACGCCTCTTTCTTCAACTTCAGCTTGAGTTCACCAAAGAACTATGAAATATTGGTTTCAAATTTTGGCACAAGGCCAGCAAGATTGGTGCTGGGAGAGGGGCTAAGGTCAATGAAATCAGCCCCAGTGCTTGACTGGTTCTTATTTTATCAAACCAGAAAAGGATAAAAGTCAAAGCTGACCTCGGTGGAATTTGAACTCAGAACGTGGAGACAGATGAAATACTACTAAGCATTTTCACCAGCGTGCCAACGATTCTGCCAGCTCTCTACCTTAATAATTACATTGGGTTCAAATATTGGCACAAGGCCAGCAATTCCAGGTGAGGGGCCAATTCGATTACATTGACCCCAGGCCTTAGTTAGTGCTTATTTCTTATTTTATCTACTCTCGAAGGGATAAATGGTAAAGTCAAAGTCAGTGGAATTTGAGCTCAGAATGTAATGTAAAGACAGACAAAATGTCACTGAGAATTGTGTGCGGTCTGTTCAGGGCCATCGCTAAGCACCTGCAACCCCTGTGTTTGCTGGGGGCTTCCACAGTTGAGGGGCCCCATGTTAAGATCAAAGTACGTAGATGAGTCATCTATTTACTTTGGTTAAGATGCTGAGCAAGAATTAAATTATCTATTATCATCATTTAATGTCCACTTTCCATGCTGGCATGGGTTGGACGGTTTGACCGAGTACTTGCAAGCCTGGAGGCTGCACCAGGCTCCAATCTGATCTGGAAGAGTTTCTACGGCTGGATGCCCTTCCTCACACCAACCACTCCAAGAGTGTAGTAGGTACATTTTACATGCCACCAGTGCAGGAGCCAGTCAGGCGGCACTGGCATTGGCCACACTTGAATGGTGCTTTTTGCATGCCACCGGTGCAGGTGCCAGTCAGGCGGCACTGGCATTGGCCACACTTGAATGGTGCTTTTTGCATGCCACCGGTGCAGGTGCCAGTCAGGCGGCACTGGCATTGGCCACACTTGAATGGTGCTTTTTGCATGCCACCGGCGCAGGAGCCAGTCAGGCGGCACTGGCATTGGCCACACTTGAATGGTGCCTTTTGCATGCCACCGGCGCAGGTGCCAGTCAGGCGGCACTGGCATTAGTCACGACTACAATCTCACTTGGTTCGACAGGTGTTAACTGAAAATTTCAAGAAATAAAATAGTAATACGTTGTACCTGCAAAAGTTCTTGTAAAAATATTACAATGTACCACGAACGTGTACCAGACTTTGTGGGTTGTCTACGACATCTATTGAACACAAACTTAGCTCTCAGCTTTTGATTATTCTGAACTGATCAATGATATCACAAAGTGAAAAGTGCACCGTGTTTGTCTTTGAAAGTTGCCTGGATTATAAAAATGCTCTTTTATTCATGTCTGGAAGTTTTACTTATTGAAATTTGTAATAAACCTAAATAAATTTGACTTGTTGTAGTTTTAAAGATGTTCTTTAGGATAACGGGAAATATTGAACTTCAGATAGAATAAAGTAAAATATAGCTGTGAATAGAAGGTGCGTAGATTATGAGTTTTGATTGAAGGGATGGGGCCTTGAAACAAAAAGTTGCAGGGGGCCTCTCAAAGTCACATGAGGGAGCTGGGTCTGCTAACGATTCTGCCAGCTCACTGCCTTACAACTATAAAATATTAGTTTAACCCTTTAGTGTTCAGATTACTCTGTTAAATGTAATACTTTTTCACTCAAATGTTTTTAATTAATCATGCATTATGTTATATCTTTGAGGTTTCAGTGATGTGATGGTTTATTTTTAGCATGACATTGTAGGTTAGGTGTGAGAGGCTAGATATTGCCAGTTTGAATATAAAACTTTTAGAATATTTGGGCTGGATATGGCCGGTTTAAACACTAAAGGGTTAAATAACACAAGACAATTTAGACGAGGTAATTTATTTAGTTGAAGCACCGTGGGTACATGTTCTAACTAAACTGGTTTGATCTTGACTGTCCATGCATGAATAGCAAAGGTGAATGTTCAAAAGGGTGGTGGTGGTGGTGGTGGTAGTGGTGAGGAAGCCTGAGACACTACATGAACAGGTGCAGGCGTGGTTGTGTGCTAAGAAGCTTGCAACATTGAAAGAACAAAACCTTATTTTGTACAAAATTGTGTAATATCTTTATTATCCTGACTCTAATATTATACTCTTAAATCCTGTAAAACAATCTGTTTTTCATGTTCTCTCTCTCTCTCTCTCTATATATATATATATTATATATATATATATATAATAATTATTATATATATATCACTGGGCCATTGCACCTCCACAATGTATGTATATATATATATATATTATATATATATATATATATATATATATATATACACATACATTGTGGAGGCGCAATGGCCCAGTGATTAGGGCAGCAGACTCGCGGTCGCAGGATTGCGGTTTCGATTCTCAGACCGGGTGTTGTGAGTGTTTATTGAATGAAAACACCTAAAAGCTCCACGATGCTCCAGCAGGGGGTAGTGATCCCTGCTGTACTCTTTCACCACTCTTTCTCCCACTCTTTCTTCTGTTGGCCTGCTCGCTTAGCCAGCAGGGTGGCGTCATTCGAAGGCTAAAACAATGCGAACGCATTGTGACCAGCGATGTATAACAACATCTGATGGTCTGGTCGGTCACGTGATCACGTGATCATATATACATACACATATATACATATATGTGTATTCATTATTAAGGGGGCTATTTACAATTTACAACTGAAAGGCAACAGGTATAGTCGTCCCTAAAGTGACTGAGGGTGCTAGTGAGCAGCAGCGTTGCTAGAAATAAGAGACAAAACAACCCTTAGCCACATGGGAACACTTTTCTAATGACTGACAAGGGAGACAAGCTCCCTCCCTACACCAAGCAAGATGGAATCATATCAACGCAGATTTCAGATTTCATTAATCGGATCTGTTCAGTTTCACTCAGATTTTTTTAATTATTATTTTTTTTAACTAAACAGTTGGAAACTTTTGTATACTGGTGTAATTTCTCATGCTGAACACAGTTTACTTTCAACATTTTTGACAAAATTTCGTATTTTAGAAGTTATTTCATGTTAAAGTTGTCGTATTTGGGTAATTTTTAACCAATCAGTGATGTGTATTCAGTTGAAGAAAGCCACTGCTGTTTGCGATAGTAATCAAAGAGGAACAACTTCTGGGTCATCTCTACTAAACGTCACCACTTTTCTCTATTCATATGTTGTTCCTTGGTCATAGCTGACACAAAAGAGAAGCTTTTGACTGCAAGAAAGACGATACCACCTTTATCTTTTCTTCCTTTCTAATCAGCACCATGCATTCCTTACTCTTTTCCTCTCTACTGGCAGACAGCCACTTCTACTCTATCTACTACTGACCATCATCACACCTGATTTCTTCTTTATTTATATTTTTTTTTCAATCCTGTAGGTGCAGGTGTCGTTGTGAGGCCCTGGTATGGCTGTGTGGCAAGAAGTTTTTCTCCCAACCATATGGTTCCGGGTTCATTCCCACTGCATGGCACCTTGGGCAAGTGTCTTCTGTCATAGCAGTGTGCTAACCAAAGCCTTGTGAGGGGATTTAGTAAACAGAGACTGAAAGAAGCCCATTAGTGCCTATTTAAGCAGCATATTCATTGATAGCTAATAATAAGTTGGATGTGAAACTGAAGAAAGGACAATGATTCCTGAAATATGCATCTACACCTGTTACCTATTCTTCTATTTTTTATTGCATTGTTTACATAGACATGTTCATTTATGAAATGTCATAACTTTCAGTGCTGGCTCTAAATTCTATAGAAAATCAGTAGAGGTACATTTAAAATGTGTGTGTGTGTTTGCATGTGTGTGTAACTGACTCCTTCCCTTGACATCATGTAGTAACTGTAAACAAGTATTACCAGCATGGTAATACTTGTCTCCTTCTTTTCCAATCTTCCGTAAAAACATGTCTGGCCATTGGAAACAGGTGAAGGTTGGCAACAGGAAGGGCATTCAGCTGTAGAAAATCTACCTCAACAAATTCCATCTTTTCCATGTGGAAAATTGGACATTATAATGGTATGGCTAATTAATCTCTCTTTATATATAAAGCTGAAGTTGTCTGTGTGTGGCAGGTTTGGTAGCCTTCAACTAACACTATCTCCTCCGAGACCCTGTGGCGCAAGTTGACCAAAATTGAGAGTCTGATAGAAGAAGGCTTGCTCTTCCTTCTGTAGTAGAAAAAATTCAAATTGGACCATGTTAACACCAAAAATTATTTACATCAAAAAGGTGCTTTTTTTCTATGAAAATCCGTATTTTTTAAAATGCTGTGTCGCCATTTTTTGGTGTATTTCAACCAGAAAAATGTTCACTTAACTCTTTAGTGTTCAGATTACTCTGTTAAATGTAATATTTTTTCACTCAAATTGTTTTGAATTAATCATGCATTATCTTATAGCTTTGAGGTTTCAGTGACATGATTGTTTATTTTAAGAATGTCAGTGTAGGTTAGGTGTGAGAGGTTGGATCTGGCCAGTTTGAATATAAAACATGTGGAATATCTGGGCCAGATATGGCCGGTTTAAACACTAAAGGGTTAAAGAGAATAACAAGCTACATAATGCAAAATTTTTACTTTCCAAAAATTCCAATTCTAAAGGGTCGAAACAAACCTGAGCAACGCCGGGCGATACTGTTAGTTTTTTAAAATCTAAGTTAAAAGCCATCAACCTCTGTTTCCTCTCTCTGTCTTAAATACCATAGTGAGAACAGTCAATTTTTTTCTTCTTCTCCCCCTCTTTTTATGAAATCCAAATTCCAAACCCTCACCTCTAGTGACCATTTCTCCTTTCAGTTCTCTTACCCAACTATTCAACCAATCTTTGAGGCCATTGTTCTGCTGCCAGAAATCCACTGAGACAAAGCAACACATTCTAGCATTGCCCTGGCTCCAAGATTGAAGAATTTATCCATGGAAGTATCCCTCTTTAGGTGAGACAACCAGTGTAAGATCGTCTAAAGGTGCTGTGAAACATGCGACCATTAAATTTAAAAACATTTTTTTCTGTTCAGCATGGAGAATTAGTTTTTTTCATTAGTGAGGGCTTTAAAAACTGTCCTTTCATTTGAAGTGTTTTATCTAAGATAGTTGAGCATCAGGGCCTGTTTTCACTCTTCGTCCTTCATATTTATAATCCTGCTCTCAGCATTAACCCCACACAATTCTCTGAGGAAGATGCCTTATTTCCTGCCACAAAGGATCATTTGTACAATCTTAGCTACTTCCAAGGAAACTTTGAAAATATCAGGAATATTGCATTTCTAAATCTCTCAAAGAGACTTGTACTGGGTGCTGGCTTTGCTGGGTGGAGGTGCTTATCTCCCCTGTTTGAAAACTTAAGGACACAGAATGCTTGTGTCACATAGCCAACTGGAAACGATGTTTCCTGTGGCTAAATAACAGTAGCATTCTTACCTTTCATGGGACTGCCACATTAAGTTGGCAACAAACCATCACTTTATAAAAATGTTCTTTTATTCATATCTGGAAGTTTTACTTATTGAAATTTGTAATAGACCTAAATAAATTTGACTTGTTGTAGTTTTAAAGATGTTCTTTAGGATAACGTGAAATATTGAACTTCAGATAGAATAAAGTAAAATATAGCTATGAATAGAAGGTGCATAGATTATGAGTTTTGATTGAAGGGATGGGGCCTTGAAACAAAATGTTGCAGGGGACCTCTAAATGTTGTGCGATGGAGGGTGCATGTGTTTGTCACCTTGTGTTGACATCATGTAATAGTTGTAAATGAGTGTCACTGTCATACAAGCAGTGTCGTTCATTTCCAATATTCTGTGAGAACATGTTTGGCCATGGTGGGGGTGGAATATTACCTTGCTTGGAAACGGGTAAGGGTTGGTGACAGGAAGGGCATCCAGCTGCTTCAATAAACTACATCTGACTCGTGCAACCGGGGAAAAGTGGGCCATTAAATGATAAAACGCGTGTGTGTATGTGTATATATATTCTTTTATTCTTTTACTTGTTTCAGTCATTTGACTGCAACCATGCTGGAGCACCACCTTTAGTCGAAGGAATCGACCCCAGGACTTATTTCTTGTAAGCCTAGTACTTATTCTGTCGGTTTCATTTGCCGAATCGCTAAGTTACAGGGACATAAACACACCAACATAGATGTCAAGTGATGTTGGTGGGGACAAACACACAAACATATACACACATACATACTAATACATATATATACACACACACACACACACACACACACACACAACGGGCTTCTTTCAGTTTCCATCTACTAAATCCACTCACAAGGCATCGGTCAGCCTGAGGCTATAGTAGAAGACATTTGTCCAAGGTGCCATGCAGTGGGATTGA
>NC_043022.1:2654188-2659188 GCF_006345805.1 Octopus sinensis
TTTCCTCTCTTCTTTCCAGCTTGCCTTTCATTTTATGTATTATTCTCTTTTATGTGTCTCTCTTTCTCCTTTTTCCTTTCCTCCTCGGCCAAAGCAGTAAATTTTTTTCTTTCTCTTGTATATTTCTGCTCCTCGCCACAGTTATTTTTTTGTTATCTTTCTTCCTTTCTTTTATTAAATCAAAAAACCGCCCCCAATTAATGTCATTTCGGACACCAGTCGTTACTACATCGTGCACATATTTCAACTTTAAATTCATACATACACACAAAGTAATGTCAATGTCTTCCATCTCCCACATATATACTTCTAGGTATATATATGTGTGTATATATGTATATACACATGAGGAATCGGTTTCTGACTGAAGAACGAAGGCTTTGAATCACCCGTCTGTCTCTTATGTTCGACCCTTCGTGTATTTCACGTTATTTATATATGTAAAGGTTTATATTATTATATTATATATGTATATATATAGATCTGTTGCTTCTGCTAAATATTAATGAATATATATATATATATATATGTATGTATGTGTGTGTGCACATACACATCATGTTCTCCATTTCAACGTATATACATACATATATATATATATATATATACATGCACAATAATGTGCTCCATCACGCACATATATACTTGTAGGTATATATAAAATATATATATGTGTGTGTGTGTGTATATATATATGTATGTATAGATCTGTTGTTTCTGCCAAATATTAATGAATATGTGTGTGTGTGTGTGTGATGTGTGCACGTACACACATGTTATCCATCATAACGTATATACATGTATATAATAGTATGAAATATGGATTCAGATAATTATACATACATGCATACATATACGTATGCACATATATATCCATGCATACATACATATATATATATACACATACATGCATACAGTATCCCCAATCACAATACATACATGCACATGTTGTATACACACACACAACACACACACACGTATATGTATGTATAATGTTAACTGTGTGTTTCGATACATTGTGCATTCTAGAAGAACAAATGCCATCTCACAAGACATATTGTTCCTCTCTGGTTCCATCTGGGCTTTTTCCCCTCCCCGTTGTGCTTCTTCAACGATATCATTCCCATTATTTCTGGCATATCTTAAATGGTTATCTTGTATCCAACACGAGCTAGAAGACATTTAAACACAACACACACACACACACCACCCACAACCGGGCAGAAAGACAGATATATATATATATATTATATATATATATATATATATATCACACACACACACAAACCGCAGCCAGATATAATACAGATATATATATATATAACATACACACAACCGGGACAGAAGAACAAGAAAGAAAGACAGATATATTATAATATATATATATACACACACACACAACCGGGCTAGAAGAGACATATATATATATATATATATATATAATATATATATATATATTATATAATATATATATACCACAACCGGGCAAGAAAGACAATGTATATATATATATATATATACAGACACACCCACACACCACACATGTTTTTTTACAGCCTTTCGTGTATTGATTATTGGGTTTTTTTTTACTGTGTCAATACGGGAGAATGACAATTATATAAAGAGCAAATCCTAGGCAGATTGTAGTTTGTCGTGGTTTTGTCGCCCGTTCCTCGAAGTGTGGCCAACATTTTATCCATTCACATAAAATGATTTTGTACATGACATTTACGAGATAAGGCGATGTCAGCCTTCGACATCACACACACTCACGTGTGCATATATTGTATAGACATGCATACACACGTATGCAGACTATTTTGTGCATAAGGTGTATACATACATGCACACATTATACACGTACACACACACAATAATATAGATTCACTGTATATGCACATAAATTATGCTCACGGTATATATACATGTTTTAGCCCTTTGTGGGTAATAAAGAAATAGGTATATATATATACACATGTACATATATACATGTACATAGTACACACACATACACACACACACGTTTATTATACACGCATGGACATATATTTAGTCCTTGCTGTTCATATTTCTGTATTAATGATACATGATTGTACAAGCTGTATTTTACTCCACATATATACACTCACGCATACTATATATAATCTACACATGTACAGCATATACATACTTGTCGTAATATATATATATATATATATATATATATATAACACCACATACAAACATGCATACATTGTCCTCTCACTAACACACGTATGTATATATTATCTCACACTCACACACAACAATGCTAATACACACAAACATGCATACATTTCCTCTCATACACACACGTATGTATATATACCTACACTAACAACGACACACACCAATGCATACCCACACAAACACAACACCGGCATACATTGTCCTCTCACTACACACACGTATGTATATATTATCCTCACACTACACACACACGTTATATACACACAAACATGCATACATTGTCCTCACTACACACGTATGTATATATTATCCTCACACTACACACACATGCTATATACACAGAAACATGCATACATTGTCCTCTCACTACACACACGTCTATATATATTATCCTCACACTACACACACACATGCTATATACACACAAACATGCATACATTGTCCTCTCACTACACACACGTATGTATATATTATCCTCACACTACACACACACACACATGCTATATATACACACACATGCATACATTGTCCTCTCACTACACACACGTATGTATATATTATCCTCACACTACACACACACATGCTATATACACACAAACATGCATACATTGTCCTCACTACACACACGTATGTATATATTATCCTCACACTAGACACACACACACTATATACACACAAACATGCATACATTGTCCTCTCACTACACACACGTATGTATATATTATCCTCACACTACACACACACACACTATATACACACAAACATGCACACATTGTCCTCTCACTACACACACGTATATATATATATATTATCCTCACACTACACACACACATGCTATATACACACAAACATGCATACATTGTCCTCACTATACATACGTATGTATATATTATCCTCACACTACACACACATGCTATATACACACAAACATGCTATATACACACAAACATGCATACATTGTCCTCTCACTACACACACGTCTGTATATATTATCCTCACACTACACACACACACACATGCATATATGTATATATTATACACACAGGGACACCTTTGCTGCTCATATTTCTTTCTTTTTTTATTGTTATTGATATTAAATAATTGCACAGGGTGTATATTTACCCCCCAAATATCTTCCAGAAACCTTCTATTGTCCCTTTATTATTATTATTGCTACAAACATTAAAGCAGAGGCCGCCGCGAACCTGCTCCCGTCCGTCCGTCCGTCCGTCTGTCCGTCCGTCCGTCCGTCCGTCTGTCCGTCCGCCTGTCTGTCTCCATGTCTAGGTTTCTGTCTCGTTAGATCCGGCTTTGAATTACATCAACCACACTCAGTGCTCGGGTTTGTAATAATATATTTCCTTACGAATGTTGAATGGCTTTTCGAGAAGATTGGCAAGGCCGAATTTTGGATTGGATTAGTAAATGTGTGTGTATACGTATGTATATGTATGTATATGTGTATGTTTGTACATGCGTATGCATATATGTGTATAAGTTTGTACATGCATATGTGTATATATGTGTGTGTGTGTTTGTGTGTATACATGTTATAAGAGATGTGAAGTTGAAGATCGCAGCATTTTAATTTTTTTACTCAATTACACACACAGAAATTGATTTTTTTTTTTTTTTTGATAATTAGGCTGAAGTTGTCTGTGACCTCGAAGTTTCGGCCTACCAGCCATCATTGTTATGCATATATATGTCTGTGTGTCTGTATTATATATATATATATATATATATATATATATATATATTATATATATCGAACAGCTACTATTATTAGTAACTGTGGTTGCTTTGATAAAGAACAACTTTTGCAGTACTGAAGAACCAACATCAGATGAATGCTGCAACATACATACATACATATATATATACACACACACACACACAACATAATATATATATATATAATATATATATATATATATACATGGACACGTCTCCTTGCTTTAATTTTTTTTTCTTATTTATTATACACACATCTTTAGCTTTCATTCTCTTTGATTACGTATTTATTATACACACTATATATATATATACAATATCTAATATATATATATATATATATATATATATATATATATGTAGCTCTATAGTGGCGATGTTGGTGGTGTTTAATGTTCCAATTGTGATCGATTTCGTCGGCGGCCTTGTAAAGAAGGGAGAGCGATCATCATCATCGTCATGATCATTACCACTGCAGCCGTCATCACCATCAAACAAGCAGCGGCTGTCGCATGCTCTTAGGATAATAATAATAATAGCAGCAGCTCCCTCCCCCTCTCTCTGTCTTTCTATCTATCTATGTTTCACCCATCCCTTCCCTTTCTCTCCGACCTTGTCTCTATTTCCTACTCCCCTTCCCCTCTCTGTCTTTCTATCTATCTATGTTTCATCCATGCCTTCCCTTTCTCTCCAACCTCGTCTCTCTCTCCTACTCTCCTCTCTCTCTCTCTGTCTATCTATCTATGGTTCATCCATCCCTTCCCTTTCTCTTCAACCTTGTCTCTATCTCCTCCCATTCCCCTCTCTCTCTCTCATCTATCTATATTTCATCCATGCCTTCCCTCCAACCTTGTCTCTATCTCCTACTCCCTCTCCCTCTCTATCTATGTTTCATCCATCCCTTCCCTTTCTCTCCGACCTTGTCTCTATCTCCTCCCATTCCCCCTCTCTGTTGTCTCTTCTCTTTCTCCTTCTCTCTCTCTCTCTTCCGTCCACCTCTTCCCACACCTCTCTTTCTTCCTCCTCCTCCTCCCTCTCCCAGCAGCTGCCCCAGATAC
>NC_043022.1:2666688-2689188 GCF_006345805.1 Octopus sinensis
TAGATTGCTGATCGTCAGTACCTCGAGCTAATGAGGGTGTGTCTCTGCGTTGCCAATCGATCTGCTAGAAATCGCAGCCAAATCCTCCCGATTATTGTCAGTAACTCGAGCAAATGCAGGTGTCTCCACGTTGTTAGTCAATCTACTAGAAATAGCAGCCAAAGCTTCCTCAAACCACGCTCCGTTCTCTTAAAAAATGGACACATAAGAAATGTGCGCCTAGAGGTTACCCCCCTAAAAAGACGTGATAGTCATTGCTGGCATGCTTTTGATCGACCATAATCGACCCATGGTTAAATACTGCAAGTACTATCTTCATCATCATCATTACGATAACTATTTTATTACTATACAAATATAATACAACTAGCGGAGGCGCAATGGCCCAGTGGTTAGAGCAGCGGACTCGCGGTCATAGGATCGTGGTTTCGATTCCCAGACTGGGCGTTGTGAGTGTTTATTGAGCGAAAACACCTAAAGCTCCACAAGGCTCCGGCAGGGGATGGTGGTGATCCCTGCTGTACTCTTTCACCACAACTTTCTCTCACTCTTACTTCCTGTTTCTCTTGTACCCGTGATTTCAAAGGGGTCAGCCTTGTCACTCTCTGTGCCACGCTGAATATCCCCGAGAACTACGTTAAGGGTACACGTGTCTGTGGAGTGCTCAGCCACTTACATGTTAATTTCACGAGCAGGCTGTTCCGTTGATTCGGATCAACCGGAACCCTCATCATCGTAACCGATGGAGTGCTTCCACGATACAACTAGCATTGGTTAACTAACCACTGCCATTAATAACAATAATAATATTTGGGAGGGACGGTAACCTTAGAGAATGAAGGAATCTGATGGTCGTACATACAGACATATACAAAGGAAGTAACGTGCGCACATTAGACGCTATTGTATACATTATCATCGTAATGTCGGGGTCGATAAATTAAGTACCAGTTGCGTACTGGGGTTGATCTAATCGACTGTCCCTCCCCGCTCACTCTCCAAAAATTTCGGGCCTTGTGCCTCGAGTAGAAAAGAACGTACACTGATAGGCGCTGTGTGGTGAGACGCTTGCATCCCAACCCCATGGTTCCGGGTTCAGTCCCACTGCGTGGCACCTTGGACGAGTGTCTTCTTCTATAGCCTCGGGCCGACCAAAGCCTTGTGAGCGGATTTGGTAGACGGAAACTGAGAGAAGCCCGTCGAATGCATATATGTATATGCATGTGTGTGTCTGTTTGTCTCCTCAACAGCTTGGCAACCGGCGTTAGTGCATTTACGTCCCTGTAACTTAGTGGTTCGGCAAAACAGAATGCTAGAATGAGTACCAGGTTTTTAAAAAAAATTGAGTACTGGGGTCAGTTAGTTCGACTGTAATCCTTCAAGGCGGTGCTCCAGCATGACACCAGTCAAATGACTGAAATATAAAAGAATCTGCACACCACTTGTTTTCGGCGTAACCCTACAGCCGAACCCTAAACACCGGGTGTGCGTATTCTTTACCTTCGCCAAAACACTACACTCACACACACAAGGCGGCGAGTTGGCAGAATCATTAGCACGCCGGGCGAAATGCTTACTGGTATTTCGTCTGCCGTTACGTTCTGAGTTCAAATTCCGCCATGGTCGACTTTGCCTTTCATCCTTTTGGGGTCGATTAAATAAGTACCAGTTACACACTGGGGTCGATATAATCGACTTAATCCGTTTGTCTGTCCTTGTTTAGCCCCTTGTGGGTAGTAAAGAAATAGGTATTTCGCTTGTCGCAACGTTCTGAGTTCAAATTCCGCCAAGGTCGACTTTGCCTTTCATCCTTTCAGGGTCAATTAAATAAGTACCTGTTATGTACTGGGGTCGATATAATCGACTTAATCCATTTGTCTGCCCTTGTTTGTCCCCTCTGTGTTTAGCCCCTTGTGGGTAGTAAGGAAATAGGTATTTCATCTGCTGCTATGTTCTGAGCTCAAATTCCACCGAAGTCGACTTTGCCTTTTATTCTTTCGGCGTCGATAAATTAAGTACCAGTTGCGTAATGGGGATCGATATAATCGACTGCCCCCCAAAAAATTTCGGGCCTTGTGCCTAGCGTAGAAAATTATATGTACACACACACACACATTTAAGTATAGATGTTTCCCGGGCAAATAATGCTTAAATGCCTAATAGTATTTCTGGTATATCTGAAGGAAGATATTCTATCTTTCTTCAGATAACCGTTATCTGTCCATGTAAGCAGAAATATCTTCTAAGAGGCTTTTTTTTCATGTCAGCCACATGTATTTCTTTTAACATTTTCTTTCATCAGGCCATGTCCTTTGAATCTTATTTAAATACCATCTTATACAGTGATCCCTCGCAGTACGAGTTTAATTCATTCCCTGACCGAGCTTGTCTTACGATTTGCGGTTTCGATTCCCAGACCGAGCGTTGTGAGTGTTTATTGAGCGAAAACACCTAAAAGCTCCACGAGGCTCCGGCAGGGGATGGTGGTGATCCCTGCTGTACTCTTTCGCCCACAACTTTCTCTCACTCTTACTTCCCCTGGTTTCTGTTCTACCTGTATTTCACGGCTTGTCACTCTCTGTGTCACGCCGAATATCCCCGAGAACTATGTTAAGGGTACACGGTGTCTGTGGAGTGCTCAGCCACTTACACGTTAATTTCACGAGCAGGCTGTTCCGTTGATTCAGATCGACCGGAACCCTCGTCGTCGTAACCGACAGAGTGCTTCTCTCTCTCTTACGATTTACTTGTTTTACAAATCAATTTTCCCCGTTGAAATTAACTAAAATATACTTAATCCGTTCCAGCTCCCCAAAACCACCCAAAGATAATTTTTTTTATGGATTTTAAAACAGAAAAGGTTTAGTTACAAGTAAAACGACAATTATAAAAAAGAGAATACTTTTTTACTCTTGTTTCAGTCATTTGACTGTGGCCATGCTGGAGCACCGCCTTTAGTCAAGCAAATTGACCCCGGTCTCTTTTGCTGAACCGCTAAGTGACGGGGACGTAAACACACCAGCATCGGTTGTCAAGCAATGCTAGGGGGACAAACACAGACACACAAACATACATATATATATATACATATATACGACAGGCTTCTTTCAGTTTCCATCTACCAAATCCACTCACAAGGCATTGGTCTGCCCGGGGCTATAGCAGAAGACACCTGCCCAAGGTGCCACGCAGTGGGACTGAACCCGGAACCATGTGGTTGGTTAGCAAGCTACTTACCACACAGCCACAATGTGGAAAAAATATGCGTAAACTGGTTTTATTAACTGAATTTCCTTAAAGATGGGACTGCAAATTACTCGTACAATGGGTCTCTCGTACTTCGAGGTTCTACTGTATTTCTTGACCAAGAAGACCGGTTTTAAGTAAGCTCTGTCTCATATTTAATTATGGTAAAGTTCTCTCCTCTGTTTGAATGCTATGATCTCTATCCTACATTTTTAGGTCAAGTTTTCTCTCACTTCCTTTCTGGGCCCTGCGCCCTCCATCCTGTAGTTCTAAACCAAGGTCTCTTTCTCCTGTCTTAGGGCCAAGTCCTGTTTTTATGCCAAATTCCCTCTCTCTCTCTTGCCCTTTATTTTTGGTCTCAGCTCCCTCTATCCTGCAACTTTGGACCAAGGTCTTTCTCTCCCGTATCTTGGAATTTTCTCTCAGGATCTCAAGTTGTTTACCCTGTATCTTTGGACCAAGCTCTCTCCCACCCTCTGTATTTTGGGGCCCAACTCTCTCCATCCTGTAGCTATGAAACTAGTAGTCCTCGGCCACATTTTCTTTTGCCTATGGACCCCTTTCATCCCCATTTTACTGGGATGGACCCTTATAACCATTCAAGTTGAACCGTCCAACCCATGCTAGCATGGAAAGCGGACGCTAAACGATGATGATGATGATATATATAAAACTTTACTGTCTTCACTCTTTTATTGCTGTTCTTGTTTTAACTCTTGTCCATTGTCCTGAAATCTTTCATCTGAGGTGGTCACAGATGTGTGAAGAAAGATTTCCAGACGATGGACATGAGTTAGAATAAGAACAGTAATGACCAAGTGAAGAATGACTATATAGGGCGCGTGTTTATTTGGCAAAAAAAAAGAAGAAAATTTATCGTCCCGAAATACAGCAATATATATATATATATATACATTGGAAGGTTTGGAGATGATGTACAGGTATTTTATGTTAGAAGAAATGAGGTAATCAGAAGATCGGATGGTTTATATTTACAGATATTTATTTGTATATTACATTTTTTATACATCATATAACTTAGAGTATGTATTAGCGCTTTCTCCCATTCTAGGGGACGGGGTTCAAATCGAACTAAGTTCCTGTGTGAAAAGTTTTGACCATTTTATAGAGTTTTGTAGTGGTGGGGAGGAATATAAGACAGTACAAGAGGGTGATGGATGAGGAGAAAGTGAGAGAGAGAGCATGTGTGTTTGTGTTTAATGAGGGGTGGTCAAATGGTTTTTTGGGTTTAGAGAAGAAGAATGATTTTATATATATATATATATATATATATATATATATAAATAAATTAGAGATAAAACCACTATTAGGCAAATCAAACAGTGAAAAACATAAACCAAAACATCAAAATAAAAATATAATTTACAAATATATAAAATTTAAATTTAAAATTATTAATTTATATTTAAATTTATATTTATAATTTTAAAAAAAATTATATATAACTATCAAAAAGTATTAAAAACTTTATTATAAGATATATATATATATATATCTTATAATAAAGTGCTTCAGTTGGTCGCACACCACAAGGTTCAAGCGAGTTTTTGGAAGCAAATCTTTATATATAAAAGAGAAGTTGTGTGTCTGTCTCCTACGATTTAGATTCCTAACTACTCCCACATTTTGCGGTGCAGTTTAACCAAACCCGGGTTTCTTATAGTCGTGATTCATATCGAGCCCTTCTGGGTATTAGCGCGCGTCTACGATGAGTCTACGATTTTAAAAAAAATTTACCATAATTTTTTTCCATTTTAATGCATTTTTCGCTATTATATAAGGGAAGTAACTCTCTAAAAATGTCTACGATGAGTCAACGATTTAAAAAAAAATTTACCATCATTTTTTTCCATTTTTAATGCATTTTTTTGCTAATTTTTGGCTATAACTCTCTAAAAATGCTTATATAGTTATTTCCCTTACAAACCCGAGCAACGCCGGGCGATACTTGTTAGTGTTCTATATATTTGGAAAAGAAAATTAGACAAACAAAGCGAAAAAAAACTACCTATGAGAATATCTGCCAACATTTTACATAACAAATACCACAACCACCAACAATTAATAATAATAATAATAATAACAAGCAGAATTTTAATAATAATAATAATAATAATGACGATCCGTGGTTGCATATTTTATCTAATCTTTTCTCCATTACTCATTGTGAAAGTTTGAAATGAATTTGATAAACAACCGCAAAGAATAACAAAACAAATCGTAAACTAAGTTTTTAGTCATAAGACTTACATATTTATATTGTTAATCTCCATACATTATATCTATCTATATATATATATATATATATGTGTGTGTGTGTGTATATACACACACATATATATATATATATATATATATATGTGTGTGTGTGTGTGTATATACACACATATGTATATATACACACATATGTATGTATATATACACGTATGTATGTTATGTATATAGATGTATTGTCTGTCTTTACTAGGTCAGATCGACATAGCTAGTTCGCTCACCTTTCCCGTTCAGACATATTATTTATATATATTTACACAGTTTGGGATATTTATTGACCTTTTCCCGGGTAAATTGTTTATTTTTTATTTATCTTCTTAATTAATTATTCAACCGTCCGTCTCTCTGCCTTTTTAAAAAAAAAATTTTTTCCCATGCTTTGTGCTTAGACAACTTTTTTCTGATTAATTCTGAGCTGATTGTTTTTATGTTTACAAAAACTTTTTTTCGGGACATTGAACTATAAACGTATGAATTTTACTCATTTTCTATTTTATTGTTATATTTTTTTCTTTAATTCTATTTTGTGCATTCATTTTCGTAATTAAATGATAATTACTACCAGCCATCAGAAATACGAAATATTTTCTAATTAACCTCTTAGACTGGATCCACCACACAGGTTTCCGACTGTAAATTTAAAGGTCTAATGTTTATTGTTTTTGCCTTTTCCCACCTTATATTTCCTCCTCTTCCTTCTCCTCCCTCACTCGTGATAAAGAAAGAAAGAAAGAACATTACATCTATTTTTTTTTAAAATGACAAACGTAGGTTTTTTTTTCTCTCTCTCTCCTATCTTGTCGCGTTTATCTTCATTTATTTACCTCGGTTCCTCCTGGAACGGAATACTCACCCCCCCTCAAGTCTTTTCAGTTGACACTAAATATATATAGATATATGTAAAAAAAAGCCCTTTAAGTGCTGTGGTTTTACTGGGATCTCCCTTTTAAGTAGAAAGAATAGCCATAACTCTTTGACTGCTATTTCTAAATTCGGTGTGTGGTGAGGCAAATCGTTGCTAAACCCTTAATTACTTAGTATAGATATATGTTTATACATTCACACACACACACACACACACACACAGAGGGAAGCATATTTACACAAACAAACATCTGTTCCCGCCCCCCTAACTTTGTTTCCTCATAGCTTCCAGAAAAATAGATATTTTTTTAACGAACATTTCCACAAATGCACTTCTGATGGTGTAGATTGCAATTACATCGGGATTTGTGGCGGAAAAAACCCCCCAAAATGTATGTATGGTTATACCTTTAATTTTAGATTTTCATTCATCAACGACAACACGAACGTGTGTGTGTTGTGTTTCGCATTTCATCTTTTCTCTAAAAATGGTCTTTCTTCATCTTTCCGCTTTCGTTTTCCTGTCTTACCGTTTATCAGTTGTGCGTATATATATATATATACATATATAAAATGAAACTGTTAGTGTCCAGGTTGTCAATAAATGACAGTAATTGTCGAAACGTGTTCACGATGTCAGTTGCTAATGCGAATATGAAGATGTCAAAATAATAGGAAAAATAAGAAGGAAAAAAAACTATATTCCTCCCTCCCCAATTATTATAATACAGGTTTGATTACTTTTGATTTTGTACAATATGTTGTAAGTCAGTGTAATTCCTTCGTTGGTTTTTATGTTAAATGAGGATCGTTTCGTTTTCTCTGCCCCTTTTTTGTTTCGCTCCCCTCTTAATGGCTTTTAAAAAATTTTTTATTTAAAAAAAAAAAAAAATGAAATATATTCTCCCATTCTTGGGTTTCTATAGAATCTGTTCAATGATTTGTTTCGAGAACGTTCGGTAGAATCACCACAGTTTAAAGCCACATACATCTCTTTCTCTCTCTCTCTCTCTCACACACACTCTCTCTTTCTCTTTCTCTCTCTCACATGTATAATGGATGGAGTTATAGACAACCTAGTTGTTATAGAAAGAAACCATATGTATTTAATAAATCAGCCATTATACAACATTTCTTTCTTTGGTAATGTCTTCAGTACCAACAGAGGAAATGAAGAAATGGGGGCGGAGAAAAAAAGAAAAAAGCTCGGTTTTTATTGTACGATGCCTTAACCGAAGTAGCAGATGTCTTTTTAGACATTGTATATCAAGGAATACAGTGGCCAACATGTCTTAACCTTTTTAAAATTTTTTTTTTATAGCATATCCGTTGAGTGAGATTTGGCTGTTATTTCTAGCTTCCGTAGAGGCTTTTTAAAAAATTGCCTGAGCTGAGCGAGATTTGGTTTTATTTCTAGCTCCTGTAGAAGCTTTTCTTTTTTTGTTTTCTTTTTGAAGTCGATCACATGTGAGATGAGTGAGATTTGGCTGTTATTTCTAGCTTCCGTAGAGGCTTTTTTCAAAAATGCCTGAGCTGAGCGAGATTTGGTTTTATTTCTAGCTCCTGTAGAAGCTTTTCTTTTTTGTTTTCTTTTTGAAGTCGATCACATGTGAGTCGAGTGAGATTTGGCTGTTATTTCTAGCCTCCGTAGAGGCTTTTTAAAAAAATGCCTGAGCTGAGCGAGATTTGGTTTTATTTCTAGCTCCTGTAGAAGCTTTTCTTTTTTCGTTTTCTTTTTGAAGTCGATCACATGTGATTTGAGTGAGATTTGGCTGTTATTTCTAGCCGTCGTAGAAGCTTCCCCGCTATTCGTTCAATGTAGTGGGAGGAAAAATAATGAATGGAAGCGTGTAGACTGTATTATTAGAAGAGGCCTGGTATTTTCACTCTAGTTAATTTCCTATATTTGGCATCTGTTAAAGCATTTTAAAATATTGGTCAGATCGACTCTAGCCTGCAACACAGTTTATTCTGCACTGCCAGGATTGGTGGCATCGGTTTTAACACCATTTGCTTGTAACCTCCTACCATTGAAGAAAAAAATATATATTGTCTTTTACGGCAAGGAATGGTGCCATCGTTTTACAACCACAAACCACTTGCAACCTTCGAACATTGAGAGAAAAAAGAACTTAGAAATGTTAAAACTGAACAGCAACAGAAGACTAATTTATATTAGTATGTTCTTGTAATCTGTTACTAGTTTCAGTTATTAGACTGTGGCCATGCTGGGGCACTGCTTTGAAGAATTATTAGTTGAATGAATTGACCCCAGGACTTCTTTTCAAGCCTGGTACTTATTTTATTGGTCTCTTTGCAGAATCGTTAAATTTTGGGTACATAAACATCAATACCGAATGTCAAGCAGTGATGGGGAACACACACACATATGATAGGCTTTTTTCAGTTTCCTATTTCTTTATTGCCCACAATGGGCTAAACATAGAGAGGAAAAACAACGGGATTAAGTTGATTACATCAACCCCAGTGCGTAACTGGTACTTAATTTATCGACCCTGAAAGGGTGGAAGGCAAAGTAGACCTTGGTGGAACTTGAACTCAGTGCTAACGTTTCTGCCAGCTCACCGCTTCTTTCAGTTTCCATCTACCTAATCTACTCACAAGGCTTCCTTCTTCTTCTTTGCCGTTGTCAACATGTCATCCCATGTCAGGGCATCATCTTGAAGAATTTTCAGTTGAATAAATCAACCCGAGCACTTAGGTTTTTTTTGGGTTTTTCTTTTTCCTTTTAACCCTTTAGCATTCATATTAATTTGGCAAAAATAATCCTTATTTATTCGCATTAAAAAAAAATTTATCTGATATTATTTTGTAGCTTCAAGACAGGAAAGATGTAATTGCTTATTTTTAGAATGACATTGCAGGGTAGGTGTGAGATGCTGGCTCTGGCCAGTTTGAGCATAAAATGTGTAGAATATTTGGGTCGGATACACCTGGTTAAAACACTAAAGGGTTAAGCCTGATACTCATTCTATTTAATTCCCTTTGCCAAAGCCAAGTTATGCAAATATGAAAACCATTATGGGGTGAGGGACAAACCCACACAGACACACACACACACACCAAAGAACCTATACGAGGCGGGTGCTGAAAAATTCTTGGCTATTGGTAAAAGAAAATATGGGAGGATCAGTTATTTTATTCAACATATTCTCCTTAGAATTTTTTCTACTCTAGGAACAAGGCCTGAAATTTTTTGGGAGGAGGGGACCAGCTGATTAGATTGACCCCAGTATGCAACTGGTACTTAATTTATTGACCTTGAAAGAATGAAAGGCAAAGTTGACCTCGGCAGAATTTGAACTCTGAACGTAAAGGCAGACAAAATACCGCTAAGCATTTCGCCTGGCGTGCTAATGTATATTCCCCTTAGAATCACGCATATATTGCAGTGGTCCTTCAGTTTTTCTAAGCCCTGTAAAAACTCGAAAGGTTGGACCTCCAACCAGGCCTTTCATGAATGATACTCTAAAAGTCGGGAAATTTTCGGAACCCCCTTGTGTGAGTGTGTGTGTATGTCTGTATACGATGGGCTTCTTTCAGTTTCTGTCTACCAAATCCACTCACATCTATCATAGCCCAACATGCCACGTAGTGAGACTGAACCCGGAACCATGAGGTTGAGAAGCAAATTTCTTACCACACAGCAATTCCCGTGCCTATTTTCCTACTTCTAAACTTTCTTTTCTATTCTGGATTATTGACCACGTCGTTATATAATCATGTTTCTTATTCCAGTGTGTGTATGTGAGTGTATATATATTTGGGCTAAACACTATTTATGGCTTACATTAAGACACTTTAGTTTGTTTACTCAAGTTACCGATATGATGAAATTGTTTCCCTCTAATGTTTCATAGCAAAGTGTCTATTTTTAGAAAAGTTTTCCGCTTTGTAAAAATTTCTTCAGAAATGTTCAAACATTTGGTATTCGCACCACGATTCTTGTCGAGCCAATAAGTAGAACCTCATCGTTGTTGTTGTTTTTGCGTCCACTTTTCCATGCTTGCATGGGTCGGATGGAACTTGCTGAGGTGGACTTTCCGTGGCTGGATGCCTTTCCTGTCACCAACCCTCGTTTGTTTCCAAATAAGGTTAAAAAAATTCCCTCCCCTCCTTGGACATGTTTTCATGAAAGTTTGGAAACAGACACTGCTTGTATGCTGGTGATACTCGTTTACAACAATCACATGATGTCAAAACAATGCCAAGTCTCTCTCTCTCTCACACACATGATGGGCTTCTTTCAGTTTCCATCCACCAAATCCACCCACAAGGCTTTGGTTGTCCTTTGGCTATAATAAAAGACACTTGCCCAAGGTGCCATGCAGTGGGACTGAACCTGGAACCAAGTGGTTGAGAAGCAAACTTCTTAGTCACACAGCTGTGCCTGTATATAAGATATGGCATGATCATGGCTGGAATTGCTTGGCTGTGTGGTTAGGGAGCTTGCTTCCTAGCTACATGATTTCGGGTTCAGTCCCACTGTCTTCCACTATAGCCCCGAGCCAACCGAAGCTTTGTGATTGAATTCGGTAGGCGGAAGTTACTGCCGTGTATGTGTGCGTGCGTATAGCTGCTCAGTGCCTCTCCGAAAGAGAGAGAGGGATAGGTCTGCTTGATCAGGGCTGACTTATGACCAAATACCTCAATTTCCTGTCTCTGTTATCATCGTCTAACATCCATTTTCCATGCTGGCATGGGTTGGAGAGTTTGATGGGAGCTGGCAAGGCTGGAGAGCTGCTCCAGTTGTCTGTGTTGGCATGGTTTCTAATGCCAACAATTTTGCAATGTGTACGGAGTGCTTTGTACATGGTGCCAGCGCAGGTACTTTGTGTATGGTGCCAATGCAGGGGCTTTTTACATATTGATAAACTGAGATATTGAAGAGTTGTGAAATGATGACTGAAAGACAGTCCATATATTGTGGACCATCATCATCATCATCGTTTAGCGTCCGCTTTCCATGCTAGCATGGGTTGGACGGTTCAACTGGGGTCTGGGAAGCCAGGAAGCTGCACCAGGCTCCAGTCTGATCTGGCAATGTTTCTACGACTAGATGCCCTTCCTAACACCAACCACTGCGTGAGTGTAATGGATGCTTTTTACGTGCCACCGGCACAGGTGCCAGACGAGGCTGGCAAACAGCCACGATCGGATGGTGCTTTTTACGTGCCACCGGCATGGGGGCCAGGCGAGGCTGGCAAACAGCCACGATCGGATGGTGCTTTTTACGTGCCACCGGCACAGAGGCCAGGCGAGGCTGGCAACGGCTTATCAGTATATGAAACTTGGCCATTTTAAAGCTCTATTTTACTAAAAACAACCCTACAAACCTATCCTGTAATGTATCTCCAGGCCCCTGTCTGTCCTCACTGATATGGTTGTGTGTGTGGATTTCGCAGAAATGTCGACAACAGGTCATTTCATTCGCTGTACAACAACACTTTCACTCTCTCCGTATTTCTTGGAAACACAAACAGGACACAGAGCTAGATCAGCGATTCTCGGTATTTCATAACTTGATATCGTTTTAGTGAATACTGTCACACATAGGCGCAGGAGTGGCTGTGTGGTAAGTAGTTTGCTAACCAACCACATGGTTCCGGGTTCAGTCCCACTGCGTGGCATCTTGGGCAAGTGTCTTCTGCTATAGCCCCGGGCCAACCAATGCCTTGTGAGTGGATTTGGTAGACGGAAACTGAAAGAAGACTGTCGTATATATGTATATATATATATATATATATATATATGTATGTGTGTGTTTGTGTGTCTGTGTTTGTCCTCCTAGCATTGCTTGACAACCGATGCTGGTGTGTTTACGTCCCCGTCACTTAGCGGTTCGGCAAAAGAGACCTATAGAATAAGTACTGGGCTTACAAAGAATAAGTCCCGGGGTCGATTTGCTCGACTAAAGGCGGTGCTCCGGCATGGCCGCAGTCAAATGACTGAAACAAGTAAAAGAGAGAGAGTAAGAGTACAGGGTTTTGCACACACAAAAAAATATATTCAATAAAACTGAAACTAATTTTCCATGATTGTCTTTTCTAAATATTGTCCTTATCGTCATTTCGTATTCATTTTCTTTGCTGCCCTGGGGGGTTGGGACAGTTTGATTAGATCCAGCGAACTGCGGGGCTACATTGTGCTCCATTGTCTGTTTTGGCATGGGTTTCTTGCGGCTGGATGCCCTTCCTAATGCCAACCACTTTACACTGTGTTCTGGGTATATTTTTTTTCATGCCACCAGCTCTCGTGAGGTTGCCAAGTGACTTGTAAGACAAGAAAAGAGATAAAATACATGTGCCAATTTTAGATATTTG
The DNA here is from genome assembly GCF_006345805.1 of Octopus sinensis. Taxonomy (NCBI): domain Eukaryota; kingdom Metazoa; phylum Mollusca; class Cephalopoda; order Octopoda; family Octopodidae; genus Octopus; species Octopus sinensis. Next base: position 2,679,438 of record NC_043022.1, read on the forward strand.
TGAAGGTTTTTACTTTTTTTTCTTTACCCTTTACATCTGACAGTAATCTGAATGCTAAAGGGTTGAAGCTTAGGAAAATTATCAAAGATGCTGAGGACTTCACCTTTTACTTGTTTCACTCATAAGACTGTGACCATGCTGGAGCACCACATTGATATAGAAACTATATAATGCTAATACTGATAACACTAATGTCTACTTGACATTTCAATCCCCACAAAATATATATATATATATATATATATATATCATCATCATCATCATCATCATCGTTTAACGTCCGTTCTCCATGCTAGCATGGGTTGGACGGTTCGACCGGGGATCTGGGAAGCCAGAAGGCTGCACCAGGCTCCAGTCTGATCTGGTGGTGTTTCTACAGCTGGATGCCCTTCCTAACGCCAACCACTCCGTGAGTGTAGTGGGTGCTTTTTACGTGCCACCTGCACAGGTGCCAGGCGAGGCTGACATCGGTCCACGGTCAGATTGGTGCATTTTACGTGTCACCTGCACAGAAGCCAGTCGAGGCGGCACTGGCTTCGGCCACGATTCGGATGGTGCTTTTTACGTGCCACCGCATGGAAGCCAGTCGAGGCGGCGCTGGCATCGGCCACGATTCGGATAGTGCTTTTTACGTATCTCCAGTCCAGGGGTCCTGGCATCTGCCAGGTGCCAGTCATAGGATTGGTTCAATTTCGATTCCGATTTCGATATATATATATATATATTATATATATATATATATATATATATATATATATATATATATATATATATATATATATATGATGAAAATGTGTTTGAAATATAAATATTTGTACCTAACTGAACTACTGAAATATTGTATTTCAAAGAGTCATTGGTGGCCCTTTGATTATTTATCTCTCCTTTGAGAGCTCATAGTGTCCCCCAGGGGCTCTCTAGGGCTCTTGTTGAGAATCTCAGAATTAACTGAATGGTGAGTAGAAATATACATGTGTTTGCCAATGTGTGTAAACACACACACTCACACACCCTTTGTATATACAGACTATATACATTGTACATTGTGTGTGTGTGTATGTATATATACACACCTCTGCTGGTGCCACATAAAATGCACCCGTTCCACTTTGTTAAGGGATTGATGTTTGGAAGAGCATCCAGCTGTAGAAATCGTGCCAAAACAGAGCCTGGTGCAGCTCCTGTCAAACTGTCCAACCCATGCCAGTATGGAAAATGGACATTAAATGATGATGATGATGATGATGATATATCATATAAAAAAAACCAAATGAAGTGTAACGCAGAGCAAATGACTGGCTTCCGTCGTCAGTTCCACACCCCAGTATCTTGTGTAGTAAGGCGTGAAATACCAACCTTGGGGTAGGCCACTGTCAAACAAGACAGCACTTTACCAAAACATGTCTCTATTCTGTAACTCCTTGAATAGCATACCTGTTTTCTATGAATTTTTTAATATATGTGCGTTTTCATATTATTTTATTGAATGTTAAAGGACATATTCAGTTAATTTCTTTCGATACAGTTTACTGTAAATAATTAACAAGAACAGAGTGTTTATTAAACAAAATTTTAATATTTTTACCTTTTGCTCAATTTACCTGGATTTACCTGTAATTAAAGTCACTTTGAGACAAAAGTTATGCAATAGAATTGATTAAGAACCCGTTCTTTAATTATGTTCCAAATATCCTTTAAGGCCCTCATGCTTTCCGAAATCTGCCGAAACTACACCTGATTATATATACACTTTAGATGAGTTGTAGTGCACCTGAGCACTGTACACAATTATTATTATTATTATTATTATATCACATTAATATCTTGATAAGTAAAAGAGTTACAGCTATTTAATGAAACAAGCCTAAATTCATGATTATTTTAGAATTTAATTGAAACTCATGAGGGGTGTATTTTGGTCAGAAATATAGTAACGAAAGGGTTAAGCATGGGGTTTTGCTATGGCTACGCCCCAGTAAATCAAATCAAACAAGCGTGCAGTTCATGTGATACAGGAGCAGAACATTTCTCTCGCTGGGTTATTGTGGTGGCTTCAATAAATTTTCCTTGACATTTGAGCCTTGATTTTAAGGGCTCCTGTGATCACAGCCGTGATAATTTTATAATAAATAAACCGCCGTTGTAATATCGGTTTCAAATTTTGGTGCAAGGCCTGCATGTTGGTGGGAGGAGGTAAGTCATTTGTATTGACCCCCCACCCCCACCCCAAAACAGAGGGGAGTCACCGTCCACTAAGCCTTTTTGCTCCATGTGCTGACCATTCTGCCAGCTCCCCCCACCTGTAAATATTCCTTTCTACTAAAGACACAAGGCTTGAAATTTTGGGGGAGGGGATAAGTCGATTACATCGACCCCCCCTCTTCCTCAGTGCATAACTGGTATTATTTCATTGACCCTGAAAGGATGAAAGGCAAAGTTGACCTTGGCGGAATTTGAACTCAGAATGTAGAGATGGGCCAAATACCGCTAAGTATTTCGCTCAGCATGCTAACGATTCTGCCTGCTCGCCCACCTTAAACCACCTGTAAATAATAATAATAATCCAAATAACAGTAAACAAAAAAGATTAGTAGAGTGGAGTCGAGGGAAATTTGGCTGCTGTTTCTAGCAAGCTGAGCAACCACTTAGTGATTTGCTCCTATTAGTTTATTTTTGTCTTTTTTAAAAAAATTATTGGTGTCAGTTATTGAGCTGAATAGTAGTAGTAGTAGTAGTAGTAGTAACAGTAGTAGTAGTAGTAGTAACAGTAGTAGTAGTAGTAGTAACAGTAGTAGTAACAGTAGTAGTAGTAACAGTAGTAGTAGTAGTAGTAGTAGTAACAGTAGTAGTAGTAGTATAGCTGAATAGACAACTTGCTTTTGAACCTCAATTAGCAAAAAAAAAAAAAATAAATAAACTTTTGTAATTAACTCTTAGTTTTCTGTATTATTTTTAATTTGCTTTTTACACTAATATTGTTTATTTGTTTACTGAAATATTTGATAAAAAGCTTTTTTTTCTTTCTTTTGCTGCTGTTTCTTAAATTACACACTGCAAAGAAAAAAAACAAACTATCAAGATCAAATCCATTTGTATTTTCCACAAACTCTTCTAGTTGTGTGACCTAAATAAAAAAAACCGATCGTGTTTTTTTTTTGTCCTTCATGCCTTTGTGTGAAACGTGTTTAAAGAAATACCCTCAGCGAACCCTGGACGTGTTTCTAGGCATTGAACAAAATGTTTTGTCGTAGAAACGTTAGCACGCCAGGCGAAAATGCTTAGCGGTATTTCGTCTGCCGTTACGTTCTGAGTTCAATTTCCGTCGAGGTCGACTTTGCCTTTCATCCCTTTCGGGGTCGATAAACTAAGTACCAGTTACGCACTGGGGTCGAAATAATCGACTTAATCCGTCTATCTGTCCTTGTTTGTCCTCTCTGTGTTTAGCTCCTTGTGGGTAGTAAAGAAATAGGTATTTCTTTTCACTCTTTATGTTGCGAGTTCAAATCCTGCTGCGGTCAACTTTGCCCATTGTCCTTCTTGGGTTAATAAAAACATGTGGCACTCAAATACCGGTCTTCATATAACCCCTTCGTTAACTTTGCTATACAAAACTGCTGGCCACACAGTTGGGTCTTTTTCTTTGACATGCCAGTCCCAATACAGCAGTGTGAGATGAAATGTTTTGCTCAAGAACACGACATGCCACCAAGTCCAGGAATTGAACTCCTGATCTAGCAACCATGAGTGTAACTCCCGAACCACCAGGCCTTGCACCTTCACATATATTATGGACAAACAGATGCCATTGTTCAACAGTGGGTCGTAATTCCTCTACAATATACACAAGCGCAGGAGTGGCTGTGTGGTAAGTAGCTTGTTTACCAACCACATGGTTCCGGGTTCAGTCCCACTGCGTGGCACCATGGCAAGTGTCTTCTACTATATCCTCGGGCCGACCAAAGCCTTGTGAGTGGATTTGGTAGACGGAAACTGAAAGAAGCCCGTCGTATATATGTATGTATATATATATGCGTGTGTGTGTTCGTGTGTCTGTGTTTGTCTCCCTAGCATTGCTTGACAACCGATACTGGTGTGTTTATGTCCCCGTCACTTAGCGGTTCGGCAAAAGAGACCGATAGAATAAGTACTGGGCTTACAAAAGAATAAGTCCCGGGGTCGAGTTGCTCGATTAAAGGCGGTGCTCCAGCATGGCTGCAGTCAAATGACTGAAACAAGTAAAAGAGTAAAAACATATATTTTTCTACAATTCGTATACCATTATAATACAGGTTCCAAAATGGCGCAGTGCCAGCAGTTTTGAGGACAGGGGGTAAGTCGATTACATTGACCCCAGTGCTGAACTAGTACTTTTGTTATTGCCCCCCTAAAGAATCAAAGGCAACCTCGACCTCAGTTGAATTTTAACTCAGAACGTAAGCTCAGTCGAAATACTGCTAAGCATTTTGCTCTGCTTGCTAACAACTCGACCAACTCACCACCTTAACCCTTTAGCAATTAAACCGGCCATATCCGGCCAAAAGTATTCTGCCTGTTCTATGTTCAGACTTGCCAGATCTGGTCTCTCACACCAGCCCTACAATATCGTTTTAAAAATTAACAACTGCCACATCAAAATACCATAGCCACAAGATAATGCACGATTAGTTCAAAACAATCATCATCATCATCATCATCATGCTAGCATGGGTTGAACAGTTCAACTGGGGTCTGGGAAGCAAGGAGGCTGCACCAGGCTCCAGTCTGATCTGGCAATGTTTCTACGGCTGGATGCCCTTCCTAATGCCAACCACTCCCTGAGTGTAGTGGGTGCTTTTTACGTGCCACCGGCACAGGTGCCTGGGGAGGCTGGCAAATGGCCACGATCGGATGGTGCTTTTTACGTGCCACCGGCACAGGTGCCAGGCGAGGCTGGCAAAGGGCCACGATCGGATGGTGCTTTTTACGTGCCAGGCGAGCCTGGCAAAGGGCCACGATCGGATGGTGCTTTTTACGTGCCACCAGCACGGAGGCCCGTCGGGGCGGCGCTGGCAATGGCCACGTTCGGATGGTTTGCTTAAAGCATTAATTTTGGCAGAATAATGCAAACACCAAAGGGTTAAATATACCATTACAATATAGTCACCACACACATCCTGTCTTCACAATATATACTCGTGACAATATATACTCATTCCTATTTCACCAATGATGTAATAATATCTGTAATATCTACACAGATAAATTTTCCTTATCTAGTTCAGTTGTTATTTGAGAAAGCAATGGCTGGATTTAGCCATTGCTAGTTAACACACTGACCTCACTGATATTATTAGTTCAATACTTGACAATATAAAAAAATCAATCGTTCTAATCCATTTTTTTTATTGATTACTTCTTTTTTTATATTTTCTTTCACTTTGGTGATTTCTTAATTTATATTCCAATGGTTGAGTGTTTGTGGGATGAAAATCTCTGTGTGTGTGTGTGTGTGTGTGTGTACGTGGAGGCGCAATGGCCCAGTGGTTAGGGCAGCGGACTCACGGACATAGGATCGCGGTTTCGATTCCCAGACCGGGCGTTGTGAGTGTTTATTGAGCGAAAACACCTAAATGCCCTACGAGGCTCCGGCAGGGGATGGTGGTGATCCCTGCTGTACTCTTTCACCACAACTTTCTCTCACTCTTACTTCCTGTTTCTGTTGTACCTGTATTTCAAAGGGCCGGCCTTGTCACTCTCTGTGTCATGCTGAATATCCCCGAGAACTACGTTAAGGGTACACGTGTCTGTGGAGTGCTCAGCCACTTACACGTTAATTTCACGAGCAGGCTGTTCCATTGATTCGGATCAACCGGAACCCTCGTCGTTGTAACCGACGGAGTGCTTCCATCCATGTGTGTGTGTATTCTCATCATTTAGCATCCGTTGTCCATGCTGGCATGGGTTGGACGGTTTAACCGGGGATGGTGAGCTGAGTGGCTGCACCAGGCTCCAGTCTGAGTTGGCATGGTTTCTGCAGCTGGATGCCCTTCCTAATGCCAACCACCCTGAGAGTGTAATGGGTGCTTTTACATGCCATTGGCACGGGGTGTCGGCTGGATGACACCAGTATCGGCCACAGCTATTTCACTTGGTTTGATTGGTTTTCTTCTCAAGCACAGCATATTACAAAAGGTCTCGGTCATTTGTTATGGTCCCTGTGAGGCCCAGCACCACACATACACACACGCACACACACACACGCACACACACGTACACACACACACACATGCACACACACTGGCACTCCGTTGATTATGACGATAAGTATTCCAGTTGATCCAGTCTAGAGAATGGCCTGCTTATGAAATTAGTGTGCAAGTGGCTGAGCGCTCCACAGACACACTAATGCGGTTCTCAGAAAAATTTCAGTGTGACACAGAATGTGACAATACTGGTCCTTTGAAATAGAAATACACCTAATATTTGCCAGCTGAGTGGACTGGAACTATGTGAAATAAAGTGTCTTGCTCAAGAACACAGTGCATTGCCAGGAATCAAACTCCTGACATTATGAACTCTTGTTCATTTCTCATCCATTTACCAATATATATATCTCTTTTACTCTTTTATTTGTTTCAGTCATTTGACTGCGGCCATGCTGGAGCACCGCCTTTAGTCGAGCAAATCGACCCCCGGGACTTATTCTTTGTAAGCCCAGTATTTATTCTATCGGTCTCTTTTGCCGAACCGCTAAGTGACGGGGACGTAAACACACCAGCATCGGTTGTCAAGCAATGCTAGGGGGACAAACACAGACACACAAACACACACACATACACATATATATATACATATATACGACAGGCTTCTTTCAGTTTCCGTCTACCAAATCCACTCACAAGGCATTGGTCGGCCCGAGGCTATAGCAGAAGACACTTGCCCAAGATGCCACGTAGTGGGACTGAACCCGGAACCATGTGGTTGGTTAGCAAGCTATTTACCACACAGCCACTCCTGCGCCTCAAAAAGCAACATTTGTTTGTACGTTGACTGCTATTTTCACTAAATAAAATAGGTAATAAGGTTTTTTGTGTTTTCATCTAATCTGATCTCCATCATGCTCACCCTGGACGTTCTTCCCCCGCCCCCCCTCCAAACAGGTTGGTGGGTGGGAAATAAATTACCTTTTATAATTTGAAGTTCAGAAATAATGTGGAAGTTGCAAAAATAATTTATGAACACCCTTCTCTCCCTCCCTCCCTCTCTCCCTCTCTCACACACACACATATAACAGCCCAGCTAAGGGTGTGTATGTTTGTTGTGGCTGTGTGGTAAGTAGCTTCCTTCCCAACCACATGGTTCTGGGTTCAGTCCCACTGTGTGGCACCTTGGGCGCGTGTCTTCTGCTATAGCCTTGGGCCGGCCAAAGCCTTGTGAGTGGATTTGCTAGACAGAAATGGAAAGAAGCTTGTCGTATATATACATATGTATATGTTTGTGTGTCTGTGTTTGTCCACACCACAATCACTTGACAACCGATGTTGGCATGTATATGTCCCCATAACTTAGCAGTTCAGCAAAAGAAACCAATAAAATATGTACTAGGCTTACAAAGAATAAGTCCTATGGTCAATGCGTTCAACTAAAGGCAGTGCTCCAGCGTGGTTGCAGTCAATTGACCGAAACAAATAAAAGAATACATATATATATTTCTTTATTACCCACAAGGGGCTAAACACAGAGAGGACAAACAAGGACAGACAAACGGATTAAGTCGATTACATCGACCCCAGTGCGTAACTGGTACTTAATTTATCGACCCCGAAAGGATGAAAGGCAAAGTCGACCTCGGCGGAATTTGAACTCAGAACGTAACGGCAGACGAAATACGGCTACGCATTTCGCCCAGCGTGCTAACGTTTCTGCCAGCTCGCCGCCTTATAAGTTAATAAGATGCTTACAGCACCTAGGTTTCCCAAGCGGTCACCCATCTAAGTACTCACTAGGCTCTACGTTGCTTAACTTCGGTGATCGGACGAGAACCGGTGCTTTCAACATGATATGGCTAGCAGAAACAGCTGTGAGTCAGTGAATGTGACTCTTGTTTATTTATTGTCCAATTATTACATACTGTATATAAATATATGAACAGAGTAGATTGTGTCAACTTTGATATATTATAAATGTGTGTGTCTCTCTCTCTCCACTCCCAAGGGGAAGAAAAGTTTGTGTAAACAAAACTTTCCATACAAGTTGACTCAATGCAAAGCAACTGGCTTATATTGCATATCCCTATTTATTTCAGCCATTGTCAACTTAATCCTTCACTGTTGCCATTCCCAACACGCCCTACACATGGTGTTAGGAGACGTTGAAATGTTCATATGCGAATTGGCAGCGGTTTTTCTGCTGTTAAGGTGGTTTCATAGCAACAAGGCTGCATATGGTGTATTTGGGAAAAAAGGATACCGTCTTTCTGGTGGAGAGTTTGGTAGGTTTTTGAAACTAAAGGGTTAAATAATTGTTTGTTCAGCTTTTAGGTGTTTTCGCTCAATAAACACTCACAACGCCCGGTCTGGGAATCGAAACCGCGATCCTACGACCGCGAGTCCGCTGCCCTAACCACTGGGCCATTGCGCCTCCACAGCTGCAGTGTAGCACCCTGGGGAAACTGCCCCTTCTTGATGCAGAGTGTGAGGTTTGCAGTTTTTATTAGAGAAAGTCTGCAGACTAATTAACAAAATTCATTTCGAAGGAGGTGGTCATTACGATCAACATCATTATCATCATTTTAAATCTTTAGCATATAAACTGGCCATATCCGGCCAAAATATTCTCCTTGTTTTATGTCCAAACTGGCCAGATCCAATCTCTCACACTTACCCTACAATGTTGTTCTAAAAATAGGCGTAGGAGTGGCTGTGGGGTAAGTAGCTGGATTACGAACCACATGGTTCTTGGTTCAGTCCCACTGCGTGACACCTTGGGCAAGTGTCTTCTACTATAAGCCTTGTGAGTGGATTTGGTAGACGGAAACTGAAAGAAGCCCGTCGTATATATATGTATGTGTGTGTGTATATGTTTCTGTGTCTGTGTTTGTCCCCCCAACATCGCTTGACAACGGATGCTGATGTGTTTACGTCAAAAGAGACCGATAGAATAAGTACTAGGCTTACAAAGAATAAGTCCTGGGGTCGATTTGCTTGACTAAAGGCGGTGCTCCAGCATGGCTACAGTCACATAACTGAAACGGGTAAAAGAGTAATTGCATTATCGAAATCCCAAAGCTATGAGATAATGCAGGAGGAATTGAAAACAATGTAAAGAAATAAACATTAACCCTTTAGAATTCAGATTACTCTGTCAAATGTAATGCTTACTTCTCCATGTTGATGTGGGTCATACGGAATTTTGTGGAGGTGGATTTTCTGTGGCTGGATGCTCTCCCTATCACCAACCCTCATCTGCTTCTAGCTAAGGTAATATTTCCTCATGACCAGACATGTTTTAATATAGACAGAGAGGAGGGCGGGAGAGAATAAGAGAAGTACTAAAACGTCCGGTGGAAAATAAATCTGTGGCGCCAAGTAAGAGTCCCCAAAATGACTCCTACGTTTGGAAACAGAACACACCGTTCTTACAAAATGGTGTAATTCACTTAACCCTTTAGTGTTTAAACCGGCCATATCTGGCCCAAATATTCTATATGTTTTATAATCAAACTGGGAATATCTAGCCCCTCAAACCTAACCTACATTAACATTCTAAAAAT
>NC_043022.1:2694188-2734188 GCF_006345805.1 Octopus sinensis
TCTGATTTAGTTGTTCCCAAAGTGGGCAGTATTGCTCTCCTGAGGGCAGTGGAAAGTTCCAAGGAGATGTTGAAGAAAAGTGGAGGTGATAATGGGGTAGCGATTCATGCAAAATGTGGGACAGTAATGGGGTAGTGATTTATTCAAAATGTGGGACAGTAATGGGGTAGCGATTTATGCAAAATGTGGGACAGTAATGGGGTAACGATTTATGCAAAATGTGGGACGGTAATGGGGTAGCGATTTATGCAAAATGTGGGACGGTAATGGGGTAGCGATTTATGCAAAATGTGGGACGGTAATGGGGTAGCGATTTATGCAAAATGTGGGACGGTAATGGGGTAGCGATTCATGCAAAATATGGGACAGTAATGGGTTGCAATTTATGCAAAATGTGGGACGGTAATGGGGTAGTGATTTATGCAAAATGTGGGACGGTAATGGGGTTGCGATTCATGCAAAATGTGGGACAGTAATGGGGTAGAAATTTATGCAAAATGTGGGACAATAATGGGGTAGCAATTTATGCAAAATGTGGGACAGTAATGGGGTAGCGATTCATGCAAAATATGGGATGGTAATGGGGTAGCAATTTATGCAAAATGTGGGACGGTAATGGGGTAGCGATTTATGCAAAATGTGGGACGGTAATGGGGTAGCAATTTATAGAAACCTTGCCATATGAGATTGGAGCCTGGTGCAGCCTTGTGGCTTGCCAGTCCCCAGTGAAACTATCCAACCCATGCCAGCATGGAATGTGGATGTTAAACAATTACAATGACAATATATATATATATATATATATATATATATATATGATATTTACCACATGAACTACAATGAAAAAAAGCATGAAATAGATATGGTTTATAATTTTTTTGTGCAGGGGTTCCTTGGGACATGTAATTTTATTTTAAGGGTTATGCAAGGGTAAAAAGGTTGAGAAACACTGTGCTAAAGGCTGTCTCATTCCCAGGGGACTTCCCGCACCCTTGGACACCAACTTGAATATTTCTACATGCCTGCATACATAGATGGCAGGCTTCCTCACAGTTTCTCTTTACCAAATTCACTCACACGTCATTGGTGAATCTGATATTATTGTAGAAGACACTTGCGCAAGGTGCCGTGCGGTGGAACTGAACCCAAAACCACATGATTGCAAATCAAGCTTCTTTACCACATAGCCACACCTGCACGTGTACAAATCTAACAAATCTACGATTCCAAATTAAAGAGAAGCTTTAAAAACCATATTCCAATAAGTCCTGGGGTTGTTTGTAACTGTCCATGAAATATATATTGGCTCTCGTTTCTCGCCAGAACACATTTAGTTAAGTATTTATTCAAATTGATTCCTCGGTGAATACTTACAACCTGTAACGTCAAACAGCCATGTCGTTAAATATTTAATACGAAACGTTCTGTCCGTTTACTCATTTCACAGGATGTTGAACTGCCGAGTTGATGTCTGTATTTAAACGAGCCGTTTACAAATGATGGCAAATACTTTTCCGATTCGGTGCCGTTCGGTGCCTTTCTATTCTCGCTAACAAATTTATTGGAACAGGAAATAAATCTTTCATTGCTGCTATCGGCTGCTAATGTTTATAATGTCTCTTTTTCATTTTAGCAAAAGAGAAAAAAAAAAAATCGAAAGAGAACCCCCCCCCCCCAAAAAAAAAAACCAGAAACGTACGGGTTAATTTTAGATTGTGTCTTAACAACCATTAGCTGGTCGTCGTTAACGTTCTGCAGAAAACCCTCATTGTTGAATGCCATTAAGTAAGCCGTTCTCAAGCCAGTCTACAAAACTGGATATTTTCGCATAAGTACTTAGTAATGGCTGCGATGGCTTGTAATTCGATTCACTTGCTATACAAACTGCTTGGATTTCTAAATTGTTGTTATTTTCCTCTGTCTTTTGCTTGTTTCATTCCTTACACTGCGGCCATGCTGGAGCTCCACTTTGAAGAACTTTTATTGAACAAATGACCCCAGTGTTTTTTTGTTTTTTTTTGTTTTTTTGTTTTTTTAAACCTGGTTTTAGTTCTGACAGTCTCCTTTGCCAAATTACTAATTTATAGGGATGTAAACACACCAACACTGGTTCTCAAGTGGTAGTGGTGGTGGGACAAACACACCACACACGACAGGATTCTTTCACAGTTTCGGTCTACCAAATCCACTCACAAGGCTTTGGTTGGTCCGAGGCATTTGGTCAAGGCTCCATGCGGTAGGCTTGAACCCGGATCCATGTTATTAGGAAGCAAACTTCTTTCCACACAGCCATGCCTGTCAAATATTCATTTTCTTTTTCCAGAATTCACTTCAAGCACAATTCCTTGGATTCATTGAAATTTTGGTGACCTGTTGGCACCAACATGGCTGAGTGGTCATCATCATTGCTTAACATCCGCTTTCCATGCTAGCATGGGTTGGACGATTTTGACTGAGGGCTGGCGAACCAGATGGCTGCACCAGGCTCCAATCTGATCTGGCAGAGTTTCGACAGCTGGATACCCTTCCTAACGCCAACCACTCCGAGAGTGTAGTGGGTGCTTTTTACATGCTACCAGCACAGGGGCCAGTCAGGCGGTACTGGCAATGACCTTGCTCGAATCTATTTACACATGCCACCAGCACAGGTGTCAGTAAGGTGACGCTGGTAACGTTGTGAAGAATTTTAGTGTTGAAGCACGAGGTTTAAGACTCAGTCACACTGGGTGGTCACAGTTGGCTAACATACACGATTAGTAATAACTTGATTGAAATTGGGACATTGACACCTGAAGAAATAGTGTGTGTGTGTGCATATGTGGGTGGGTGTCTGTATGTGTGGAGGTGGAGGATGTATGTGTGTGCATGGGGGTGTGAATGACTTTGTGCTTTTCATTTTCTTTACATAATCACTGACTGTAAACGAAACAACAGCCTTTGCTAGCAAGCAATCCAGATGGTGTCATGTGCTTGTCAGCAGGTCTTGCTCGCCATGATAGATCGTTAGCCACTACACACAATTTTTCTCTCTCCTTGTTTCTCTCCTTGTTTTTTGTGTATCTTTCTGTTGAAGAGCATAGGCTCGAAACGTAAAAGACTTTTTCTATCCCTGAGCGTTATACTAATACATCTGTTTGTTTTGTACACCACCTGTCTTCGTCTTTTGTTTTTTTCGTAAACTCTCCCTATATATATATATATATATTACTCAAAGAAATTCTAACTTTGTCTGATTTTCACGTTTTATTTACAATCTTAATATAATATAATATAATGAAATGGTAGAATATTAAGTGTCCGTTCTGATTGAACTAGTACTTTGATGCATTAAACTATTCAATCTTCAGGTTCATGGAGTTGTGGTGACAGTCATGTTTCACAATTTACAACAGTTGTAAATTGCAAGAGATAGCTGTCACCACTCCTGCATGAACCTGAAAATTGCATGGTTCAATGCATCAAGGTCCTAGTTCAATCAGAATGGACATTTAATAGTCTATCATTTCATTGTATTATCGTATTTTATTACAACATTGTAAATAAAACGTGAAAATCAAAGTCGGAATTTCTTTGAGTAATATATTCTTCTATACACAATCATACACACCCATGTGTGTGTGTATACGCACACACACACACACACAAAGGTAAAGACCTCCTTTGATCATGAATGACCGTGGGATTCTACCTAGAAAGGCACAAGTCTGGGCAAGGTTGTTTTGTGGAAAGCCAGTTGCCCCGTATGTATAATGAACCCTTAACTTTTTGGGGTTTAAAATTTGATAAAAATGTTTCATAAGGGATTATGATACTATCCATATATGAGAACCTCCCATATTTTTTAACCTAATTTGACAAAAAAGGATTTTTTATACACCTTAAAATATGGTATGTGTGTGTTTGTATATATGAATGTATGTTGTTGTCTCTTTGCCTTGACATCATGTGATAATAGTCGACAAGCGGTGTCCTTTGTTTCCAATCTTCCATGAAAAGATGTCTGGTCAGGGAGAAATATCACTTTGCTTGGAAACAAGTGTTGGCAACAGGAAGGGCATCCAGCTACCGAAAATCTACCCCCGCATACTCTCATCTGATCTATGCGAATGCGGTAAAGTGGATATGTCAAAACGACGATGGTGATGACGTGAAATTTGAACCCATTCCTCTTCTAAAAGAGCTCATTACTTCTACTACCAGATCGTGAGCGTTACTTGGAAATGCCATTCAAATGTATCTTTTGTACAACTTGTTAACTTACCAGACATTTTATGAGTTCAAGTGGATACAGCTTTGAGCACAGACAGCTGGTTACTTGTAATACACTGTTTAAATTTGTATATATATTATGTATATGTGTAAGAGATATATATATATATATACATATATATCAATTGCCATTATGGCACTGGTGTGAAAGACATTTGTTTCAACATCAATAATATGTAAGTAGATTGCTGCTGCTATTACGATAGCACCAACAGCAGGAGGTGCAGCAAGGAGGCCCAACAATACAGAACAGTCGATTGTGTTGGGAAAATAAAACTATTTTCAGTGTTAGTAACAGAGTTCTTGCTAGTTTATTTGTAAACTTACCATAGTATATTATTTGTTCTACAGACAAGTGTTTGTGTGTGTGCGTGTGGTACTTGATGAGCGCGTTGTCTACAGTTAGTCCTTGTCAGGCTTTTTATAAACTATACACGCAAGAATCTCAAACATTTTAGCCGTATTATTTCAGTTTATTAAACAAAGTAGCAATTAAATACTTCTATTGATGTCGTGTAGCCTCTACCAGTTGTGGCTGGTTTAGGTTTCCGCACACAGAGCCAGTTAGGCCCTAATCATGTGCTTCTGTGAAGCTGAGCAAATGTCTGGCTATTGTCTCTGGCTTTTTGTGTTGTCTCTCATAATTAAGTAACAGCTGGCTAAGTCAGGATGTCGGACCATTGCTGCTGCGATTGATGGATCAATGGTTCTAATTAAAAGCACCTGCCACAGCATAAAATATTTAATCCCTTAGCGTTTAAACCAGCCATATCTGACCCAAATATTCTACCTGTTTATGTATAAACTGGCCGGATCCAACCTCTCGTACCTATCCTACAGTGTCATTCTAAAAATAAACTATCTTAATAAATAAGCATTACATTCGACAGAGTAATCTGAAAGCTAAAGGATTGTTAATGATATATACATCAATAATATATACATATGTTAAATGTTTTCCTAGTTTTATGTTCAAACAGACTAGATCGGGCTCCTCACACCTACCCTACAATGTCATTCTAAAGACGGAGGCGCAATGGCCCAGTGGTTAGGACAGCGGACTCGTGGTCGTAGGATTGCGATTTTGATTCCCCGGCCAGGCGTTGTGAGTGTTTATTGAGCGAAAACACCTAAAGCTCCATGAGGCTCCGGTAGGAGGTGGTGGCCATCCCTGCTGTACTCTTTCGCCACAACTTTCTCTCACTCTTTCTTCCGTTGGCCTGCTCACTTAGCCAGTGGGGTGGCATCATTTGAAGGCTAAAACAATGCGAAGCGCATTGTGACCAGCGATGTGTAGCAACATCTGATGGCCTGGTCGGTCACGGTGATATATATAATGTAACTACACTGTGCTGTTGGTGATTTCTTTTCCTTCTTTGGACTTTTCCCTTTCTCCTTTCCAACAATGAGCTATGCTCGAAATGTCAGAAATTCTCTCTTTTTACAGAATGTCAAACTAATCTGTTCCTTGAACACATCCTCGTTGTCTGTTGTTGTTAATTTTATTGTCTGGGAATCGCGGTTTCGATTCCCAGACCGGGCGTTGTGAGTGTTTATTGAGCGAAAACACCTAAAAGCTCCACGAGGCTCCGGCAGGGGATGGTGGTGATCCCTGCTGTACTCTTTCACCACAACTTTCTCTCACTCTTTCTTCCTGTTTCTGTTGTACCTGTATTTCAAGGGGCCAGCCTTGTCACTCTATGTGTCACGCTGAATATCCCCGAGAACTACGTTAAGGGTACACGTGTCTGTGGAGTGCTCAGCCACTTGCACGTTAATTTCACGAGCAGGCCGTTCCGTTGATTCAGATCAACCGGAACCCTCGTCACCGTAACCGATGGAGTGCTTCCATTCCATCATTCTAAAGATAAACAATCCCATCATTGAAATCTCAAAGCTATGAGATAATCTATGATTAATTCAAAGCGATGTGAATAAATAAGCATTACATTCAACAGAGAAACTGAAATGCTAAAGGGTTCACCCTCGAATATCCCAGTTTACTTAACATTAAATAGGTACTGCACCATCTTTTCTGTGCCATGCTTGCTAACCAACCACATGGTTCCGGGTTCAGTCCCACTGCATGGCATCTTGGGCAAGTGTCTTCTGCTATAGCCCCGGGCCGACCAATGCCTTGTGAGTGGATTTGGTAAACGGAAACTGAAAGAAGCCTGTCGTATATATGTGTGTATATATATATATATATATATATATATGTATATATATATGCGTTTGTGTGTCTGTGCTTGTCCCCCTAGCATTGCTTGACAACCGATGCTGGTGTGTTTATGTCCCCCGTTACTTAGCGGTTCGGCAAAAGAGACCGATAGAATAAGTACTGGGCTTACCAAAAGAATAAGTCCCGGGGGTCGATTTGCTCGACTAAAGGCGGTGCTCCAGCATGGCCGCAGTCAAATGACTGAAACAAGTAAAAGAGTAAAAGAGTATCATGGCATAGGTTGGATGGTTTGACAGGGAATCATCAAGCTCCATCGTCATTTCTGGCATAGTTTCCTCAGCCTGGTGTCCTTCCTAATGTGCCACTCACACAAGATAGATAGATGGGTGGGGGTAGAAGTTGAAGGTTTACATTCTGCGTCGTTGTACAGGTGTGTTGAGGTAAAACAAGTGATGTTTGATGACATTCCCTGCCAACATCTCATTCTCACATCTGCACTTTCAAAGAACAAGCAGGATAAAAATTCCCTTCCTTGGAAAATGGGTAAGGGGTAGCAACAGAAAGGGGATCTGGTTGTAAAGCAATACCACAGTAACATGGATTCAGCTGACCCATGCTAGCGTGGTAAAATGGACATAAAACTAATGAACAAATATAGTTGTGTGAATGTATCTCTTTTGTTGATGTATACCAGCAAAGAATGTAAACTTTGGTGAAAAACTGGAAAAACCAGTTCTTTTTGTTGCAGGCCTCTGATGATACTTGTTCTGCCTCAAGTTAGACAACACTCCCTTGTGTCTCTCACAACCAGAAATGCAGTGACCCAATGAATGATTCATTGAAAACCTGTAACCTTTAGCATTGCAGTATGAAACAGATCTAGATGTATCCCGCATTACTTCGTGATAGTCAAGAGTTACGTAGTTTGTAACACGCAACTCAAATGCGAGGAATTTAGACATAAATTGTTTGCATTTTTTTTCTTTTTTTTTTTTTTTTTTTCTTTTTCCAATCACGAAATAATCTAGAAATTTAAAAATAAAAGCAAGCATGGGCAAATGAAACGAGCTTCACCTCAGATACTTTTTCAGAGCACTTGCACTAAATTCTTCAACTTAATAATCACCACCTTTTTACACTTTATCTGTAAATACTTTTTCATCAAGCTATTAAACATTGCCCGTTCTCTATGCAAATCTTCTTGAATCACCTTGAGAATTTTTAGAATATTTTTCATTTATTTTTTGTTTTTTCCTGAGAAAAATTTAATGCTTATTCTTTCACATGGCTGGGTGAATGAGGTATATATATATATATATATATATATATTACTCTTTTTCTCTTTTACTTGTTTCAGTCATTTGACTGCGGCCATGCTGGAGCACCGCCTTTAGTCGAGCAAATTGACCCCGTGACTTATTCTTTGTAAGCCCAGTACTTATTCTATCAGTCCCTTTTGCCAAACCACGAAGTGACGGGGATGTAAACACACCAGCATCGGTTGTCAAGCAATGCTAGGGGGACAAACACAGACACACAAACACACACACACTCACATATACGACAGGCTTCTTTCAGTTTCCGTCTACCAAATCCACTCACAAGGCATTGGTCAGCCCGGGGCTATAACAGAAGACACTTGCCCAAGATGCCACGCAGTGGGACTGAACCCGGAACCATGTGGCTGGTTAGCAAGCTACTTACCACACAGCCACTCCTGCTATATATTTTCTCAGTGTAATTGCTTTCTCCCAAGCTGAGTTATTGCTGGGTAAGGTTTTGGTTTGCTTGATTCTGAATTAGGTCAGTTTATTTATTTATTTAATTTCGGTAGGTGCATGGAGGAACAGCAAGAAATATTGCAGTTTGAATTGAATCTTAATATATTAATGAGTTTACTAACATCATGTCTTAATTAACATAAGGATTGGGTGTCTGAAGACCAGAAACGACGTTTGCAATAAGTGAATTCAGGACATAGAGGGATAAAACTAAACACTGTGAAGTTATCTCATTCAGTGCTTTTATGTGCCTTCCAACATGCCACCATATAAAATTTCCAACAGTGAGACTGAGTGCTAGACATTGCATTGGTAGGTAAAAATTCTTTATGGGTTAAGGCTACCATTGGTTTCATGCTAAGGGAGAAATACCTTCTCAGTTATCAAAACTACCACTTGGAACATTGGTGCTCATCTCTCCATCTTGGATTACACACATTTTGTTCTCTCCTTGTTTCTCTCTCTGTTCCTTTCTGTAGAAGAGCGTAGGCTCGAAATGTAAAAGGCTTTTTCTATTCCTGAGCATTATACTAATACATCTGTTTGTTTTGTACACCACCTGTCTTTGTCTTTTGTTTTTTTCGTAAACTCTCCCTATATATATATAGTGGAGTGGTTGGCGTTAGGAAGGGCATCCAGCTGTAGAAACATTGCAGATAAGACCGGAGCCTGGTGCAGCCTTCTGGCTTCCCAGATCCCCGGTCGAATCGTCCAACCCGTGCTAGCATGGAGAACATTAAACGATGATGATGGTGATATATATATATATATATATATATATATATATATATATATATACTTTATTTAAAGCAGCAGAAAATTCAACAAAACCTTTTACATCAAAAACTGTCCGATGAACGGCAACGGGAAACTCAGAGTAACAGGTTTTGTTGAATTTTCTGCTGCTTTAAATAAAGCATATTACTCTACCACTGGTATTTGAGTACTCTTTTTTCCACCTTGTTTCACATTTATGTGTTTACTCTGGTGTATATATATATAATGTGAGTGTGTGTGTGTTGTTGTTTGTTCCTTCTCGAGCCATGCCTGGCTCATAAGGGCCAGTTTCCTGGTTTCATTGGCGTATAGGTTCTCCACCTAGACAGGATGCCGGTCCGTCACAGGTGAGCTGCAAGATGCAGGAGGAAAGAGTGAGAGAACGTTGTGGTGAAAGAGTCAGCAGAAGTTCGCCATTACCTTCTGCCAGAGCCACGTAGAGCTTAGGTGTTTCGCTCATAAACACACACATTGCCCATATATATATACATATATATATATACACACACACATGTGTGTGTCTGTGTTTGTCCCCTGATCACTACTTGACAACCAGCGTTGGTGTGTTTATATCCCCTTAATTTAGCAGTTTGGCAAAAGAGACCAACCAAATAAGTACTAGGCTTAAAAAATAAGATCTAGGGTCAATTTCTTCGACTAAAACCCTTCAAGGCGGTGCTCCAGTATGGCCACAGTCTAATGACTGAAACGAGTAAAAGAATAGGCATGGCTATGTGGTAAGAAGCTTGTTGCCAAGCACACAGTTCCAGGTTCATTCCTGCTGCATGGCTCCAAAGCCTTGTGAAAGGAGCCTCCCTGTGTGCGCACGTGTGTCTTTGTGTTTGTCCCCCACCACTGCTTGACAACCAGTGTTGGGTGTGTCTGTGTCCTCGTAACTTAGCAGTTCAGCAAAAGAGACCAACGGAACAAGTACCACGCTTAAGAAAACCGAGTACTACGGGTCGATTCCCGATGACCTAGCGGTGTGGCAAAAGAGATTGACAGAATAAGTACCAGGCTTGGGGGGGGGGGGGAAAGAAAAATTCCTGGGCACAATTCATTTGACTAAAATTCCTTCAAGGCAGTGCCCCAGCATGGCCGCAATCTAATGAGTGAAACAAGGATAAAATTACAGAAGATATCCAAGATATTGTGGCAAGCAAACTATAAACCTTTGCAATTCAATCTAGGCGCAGGAGTGGCTTTGTGGTAAGTAGCTTGCTAACCAACCACATGGTTCCGGGTTCAGTTCCACTGCGTGGCATCTTGGGCAAGTGTCTTCTGCTATAGCCCCAGGCTGACCAATGCCTTGTGAGTGGATTTGGTAGACGGAAACTGAAAGAAGCCTGTCGTATATATGTATATATATATATATATATATGTGTGTGTCTGTGTTTGTCCCCCCTAGCATTGCTTGACAACCGATGCTGGTGTGTTTATGTCCCCGTCACTTAGCGGTTCGGCAAAAGAGAACCGATAGAATAAGTACTGGGCTTACAAAAGAATAAGTCCCGGAATCGAATTGCTCGATTAAAGGCGGTGCTCCAGCATGGCCGCAGTCAAATGACTGAAACAAGTAAAAGAGTAAAAAGAGTAAGAGTATGATACTTCAATAATAGAATTGTATGGAAATATTTAATTTCTCCCAGTGTGTGACTTGAGAATTGCTTTCTACTCTTGTTTCTGTTTTCATTATTTTTGCCTTTGTTCTTTCTTTCTTTCTTTCTCAATGTTAGTCTCTGAGAAGGTTGTCTAAAAATAACTCCCAAGGTGGTGATGGTGGTGAGGGGGGGGCGATGGTGATGGTGATGGTGGTGGTGGTGAAATTTTCCATTTTCTGATCTTATGCCAAGAATTGTGATTTAATCTGTGCAGTTCAGTCACATAGTCACATATCATTTTCTAGATTGAATTGCAAAAGGTTTATAGTTTGTTTGCCACAATAGCTTTCCGAATAAATCACTTGAACAATCACCGAAATAGGTTTGGTATTTTTTTTTTTTTTTCAAATTTTTTTTCTTTTTTTTGTGGGGGTGGGGGGTGGTTGGAAAGGGTGGGGATTCCAAACTTGGGATTTGTTTTCTGGCCGAAATGGTTTTGCGATGTGTTTTGGTTTTAGATATTGGTGCAGGTATGGCTGTGTCCAGTTTGCTGGACATTGTTGTAGAGCTGAAAAAGAAGTAATTTCTCCTCTTCTCCTCTGGAAGCCATCTACTCGCAGTACCAGAGGGCGCACACTCTCCTACCCTGATGTAATCTCCAGGGATACAGGCATCCAGCAACAGGACCTCCGTAATGCTATGATGGACCGTGAAGTCTGGCGTAACATAGTAAATTCCATTGTCTCGACCACGGTCGAACAATGATGATGATGATGGCTGTATGGTTTTAGAGGCTTGCTTCTCAACTGTGTGATCTTAGGTTCAGTACCAGTGCACAGTGCACAGTAGCTCTGAGCTAACCATAGTCTTCTGAGTGAATTTGGTAGACAGAAAGTATGTGTGAGGAAGTCTCAAAGAGCTTAGGCTCAAACTGTCCAAAGACTTTTCCATTCTTCCTGAGCATTGAATTAATACACCTGCTTGTTGTTCCTTTACCTGTCTTCTTTTGTTTTATGTAAATTTGAACTATTTAGGCACAGGAGTGGCTGTGTGGTAAGTAGCTGGCTTACCAACCACATGGTTCAGGGTTCAGTCCCAATGCGTGGCACCTTGGGCAAATGTCTTCTACTATAGCCTCAGGCCAACCAAAGCCTTGCAAGTGGAATTGATAGATGGAAACTGAAAGAAGCCTGTCATATATAGATATAGATATGTTTGTGTAACCCGTAACTTAGTGGTTCAGCAAAAGAGACCGATAGGATAAGTACTAAACTTACAAAGAATAAGTCCTGGGGTCGATTTGTTCGACTAAAGGTGGTGCTCCAACATGGCTGCAGTCAAATGATTGAAACAAGTAAAAGAATATATATATAAAGGGAGTCGTCATCATCATCATCATCATCATCATCGTCGTTTAGCGTCCGTTTTCCATGCTAGCATGGGTTGTGTTTATAATTATAATGAAATCATAATTACAATAGAGAGGGTTACGAAAACCCTTACATGCTTCGAATATATATATATATATACTGTATATATATATATTTTTTGTACTGTTCTGTGATAAGATAAAAAAAAAAGAAATACTCTATCTAGTGAGAGAAATATTTGATAAATACAAAATATATACTTTTATGTGATATCAGTTTCATGTGATGAGAGCATGCCAGACAGCATTTTTTAAACATGTCTAGTGTCCTAGCACAATCTTCAGGCACTATCCACATAGTATAACCTGATGAGATGGATAGGGGGCACAGGTGTAACTCTGTGGTTAAGAAGCTTGCTTCCAACTACATTGCCTTGGGTTTAGTCTCATTGTGCAGCACCTTGGGCAAGTGTCTTTTACCATAGTCCTAGGCTGACCAAAGTCTTGAGTGGATTTGGAGACAGAAACTGAAAGAGGCCCATCATGTGTGTATTGGTCCACCAGCACTTGAGTGTTGCTTTGTTTACATCCCCATAACTTGGTTCAGAAAAAAAAAACAATTGTTTAAGCACCAAGCTTTAAAAAATAAGTACTTGGTGTTTTGTTTGACTTACATGGCTGCAATCCAATGAGTGTAACCGGTAAAGTGTTTCTGCTGACTATTCAGATTGTATTTGAAAAACGTACACACGCACTCAAAATAAATAACCATGATTCTAAGGAAGTTGAATTTTTATTTAGATTAAACTTTGTTGATTTTTATCTCTAAATCTGTGAGTCACATTATCTCGTCGTTAATCTTATCTGCTTCCTGCTAATGAAATAGCTGAGCCTATTCAAAACTCGTCTAAATTTATACTATCTGCTTTCATGATGGTTCATTATGCTGATTTTGGAATTGCACTGTCATAGAAACGAGCATTTCAATTCGGGTTTTCATAGTGTTAATTTGACACATGAGAACTCCATCTATATTGAGATATGAGTCTATCACAGATTACAGTCACAGAAAAGCTGGTATATATTCAAAACGGATTAAATATACAGTGATACATGGGATTAAGTGTGCTGCTAAAATACACAAGGAAATGCTTGCTGCCAGTTTGATGTTGAACACCTTATCCATCAGGCTTTTTCACTTCCTCTAGGGTAAGCTTTGCTTATTTTACTCACTTGTGGTGGCATTTACTCGTGGTGGGTTGAGCTGGCTTTGACCAAGAAGTTCACCATGTCCCTTACAGATGCTGCCGTAGCTGTAGTTGTCATTCACTGTAGAGGTCATGTTTGGAGTTTCAATGGGAACACAAATCCACATTGGATCCCCAGTCACATGGTTACACTTTAGAATGATGTAATCTACAGCAGTTCATGATGCTGTCGGTTGTTGACACTTTCAGGGGATTTGCTGACGAAATCACCACCAATTATCAGAACAGACATATCTTGAGTTTAAAGAGGACTTGAAAGACCTGCTTTAACAAAAGCTGAAGAGGTCCTCACTCCCAGTGGCCCTGCAGCACGCCCGACATCAACCCAGAATTTCTGAGTGCTTGTGTTACTTTCCTCCTTGGTTAATTCATTCAGCTATTTTCTCTATCTTGATCAGGGCTTATTGAAGACCATGTGTTAAGGTAACATCTTTAATCCTTTGTCACCTGTTCAAATACACAGGTTAAGGAGTTCCTCACTCCCAGTGGTTTCCCAGCACACCAAACATCAACCCAGAATTTCTGAGTGCCTGTGTTACTTTCCTCCTTGGTTAAGTCATTCAGCTGTTTTCTCTATCTTGATCAGGGCTTATTGAAGACCATGTGTTAAGGTAACATCTTTAATCCTTTGTCACCTGTTCAAATACACTGGTTAAGGAGTTCCTCACTCCCAGTGGTTTCCCAGCACACCAAACATCAACCCAGAATTTCTGAGGGCCCATCTTACTCCAGTCTGATTTGACATTATTTCTATGGCTGGATGCAATTCTTAATGCCAACCACTCTTAAGAGCATAATGGTTGCTTTTACATGCCACCAGCATCACTTGCGTGACGCCAGTATCTGTCACGACTATGGTTTCACTTGGCTTGAGGGGTTTTCTCAACCATGACAGTGCAAAAGGTCTTGATCATTCGTCATTGTGTCCCTGGGGCCCAACATTTGAAAAATGCTTTTTATGAACCACCAGCATCAACCACTTTACCTCTGTGAGGCCCAATACTCGAGGTCTTACCTGGGTTAGACAACAAATACTCCAGAAGGATAAGCGGTTGACTTGACTTAGCATCAGTAGCAAGTGGAAGGTGGGGCCCAGCCTGCTTCTGGTAAGGCTTTTATGATGGTGACATTTTTGGGTCTACCTGTTTAGGCTTGTGGGAGCTGGAGAACTCGGGGGCTGTTCCAGGGACACAAACTCTTGCTACACCACTGCTTACTACTTCACATAATATGACTAATTGTTATTTCAACCTGAGGTTAGTCTTGATCGACCAGACATGGTCAGACGTTCCAGTTATTACCATCAATCCTGTTTTCAGCATCACAACATCCGATGCCTTCTTTTTCCTGCCAAAATGACATGGGTCTCATTTGAGGTAGACTCGGCTGCTATTTCTAGTTAGTTCAAGCGATTTGTGTCGCAACTTTTAACAGCTCTACTTGTCGTTTTCCTTCCTAACTCACAAGAATGTCACGAAAACAAAGCAACCACCACCGCCACCACCAAAAAAAAAAAAAGAAAAAACTAGATCGGTGAAGGGAGTTCCATGTGTATTGTGACTACAAATGTTAATAACAAGAACATAAACCTCACACGAGTCTGCTTCAAAAGAGTGAATGAACTAAAACTAATTAGGAAACCCACCCCCCACCCTCCTCTGATTTATGTCATCAATTTGTTTCGTTTGTTGTTTATTTATTGCCAATTTTCTGTTTAATTAGTCATTGCTACATTTCTCTGTTTCCCAGCTAATTGTGTAATTAGAGCTGGGATTATTTATTGTATTGGTCACCAGTTGGATTTATGAAAGACACCAAGGTAGTAGTAGTGGCAGTGGTGCTGGCGGCCGAGAAAGGGCAGAACCAGAAGAGGAACGGAGGGCAGAATGCTTTGTTGGTTTTCATTTCATTTGAGTTTGAGTCCATGCTCAGGCCAAGTCGAAGACTCCACCCTCAGAGTCTGGTGTGGTTGCCAGGTTGTATTCTCTGTTTAATTTTGACATGTGTAGGAACGAGTTTGAGTCAGTTTGTGCTCGTTGTGTATATCCTGGGAGATGGGGTTCATCTCTAATGGTGCTTAAGTATCTATCCAGCTGCAATTTGAATGATTCCACACTGCATCCTGATAGATTTCTGACATGTACCGGAATGGAGTTGAATAGTTGTGCTCCTCGAACCAACAGACTTGACTCTCGCAGGGTTTTTGCTGCCTGAGTTCAAATCCCATCATCATCATTTAACCCTTTAGTATTTAAACCGGCCATATCCGGCCAAAATATTTAATCTGTTTTATGCTCAAACTGACCAGATCCAGGCTCTCACACCTACCCTACAATGTTATTTTACATTAGGTAATTACACCATCAAGATCTTGAAGATATGAGATAATGCATGATTAATTCAAATCAATGTGAATCAATAGGCATTATGTTTGATAGAATAATCTGAACACTAAAGGGTTAATGTCTATTATCCATGCTGGCATGGGTTGGATAGTTTGGCAGGAGCTGGCGAGGCAGAGGGCTGCAGCGGGCTCCAGTTGTCTGTTTTGGCATGGTTTCTATGGCTGAATGCCCTCCCTAATGCCGTGCGCTTTACAGACGGTACTGTGTGCATCTGAAACGGCACCAGTACGGGTTCTCTGCCCACCAGCTCCAGCACAGTTGCTCCACCTGCCAGCACCGACACGGGTGCTCCGTGTGCTGGCACCTGCAGGGTATACTTTGGCATGGGTTTTACCACTGGATGGACTGGGTGCTTTTTACGTGGCACCAGTAGCAGTGAGGTCACCAACTTGCAAGACAAGAGCCCTCAACTGAAGCGGGGAGACGGGTTTTTGTAGCAGGTGGTAAGAGATTAGAGTATGATTGAGGGACAGAAACAGGGGTCTTGAAGTAGAGGAGATAGATGGCAACCCCAGTTGGAAAGGCAGAGAGAAAAGGTAGCAAAGAAGATGTGTTGGAGTGTTAGGTTTGAGGTGTAAATAAGTGGAGTGATATAGAGGATTGGGTGAGGAGGTAAGATTGTGAGAGGGTGAAAGCAAAGTGGGAGATGCGAGGAAGGGGTGTGCAGTATGCGAACACAAATAGAGTGGGTGTTAGGGAGATATCTTGTATATTTTTCTTTGTTTCAGTCTCTGGACTGTGGCCATGCTGGAGCTCCTACTTGAAAAACTTTTAATTGATGATTCAACCCCAGAATTTTTTTTAAACTTGGTACTGATTCCATCAATATCATTTTGTTGACCTACCAATCACTCCTAGAGTCTAGTGGGTGCTTTTTATGTGCCACCGGAACAGGAGCTAGTCAGGTGGGCCTGGCATTGATCATGTTCGGATAGTACTTTTTATGTGCCACCGGAACAGGAGCTAGTCAGGCGGGCCTGGCATTGATCATGTTCGGATAGTACTTTTTATGTGCCACCGGAACAGGAGCTAGTCAGGCGGGCCTGGCATTGATCATGTTCGGATAGTACTTTTTATGTGCCACCGGAACAGGAGCTAGTCAGGCGGGCCTGGCATTGATCATGTTCGGATGGTACTTTTTACGTGCCACTGGTACAGGAGCCAGTCAAGGGGTATTGGCATCGGCCATGTTCGGATGGTCAAAACATTATATAGATTTAAATGTTCATCAAAATGTAGAATAGAGGTTAAGGAAAAACCTGAATCTCAATAATTCTGGTTACTTCTATTCAAAGGTTGGTAGAACTCTTTTACTCTTTTACTTGTTTCAGTCATTTGACTGTGGCCATGCTGGAGCACCCGCCTTTAGTCGAACAACTCAACCCCAGGACTTATTCTTTGTAAGCCTAGTACTTATTCTATCGGTCACTTTGGCTGAACTGCTAAGTTACAGGGACGTAAACACATCGGTTGTCAAGTGATGGTGGGGGGGTAACAAAACACTGATACACAAATACATATATATATATCAGAATCACCATGTTGAATCGCTAGCTTCTGCATGCATTCTTTTCTCTCCCCTTGTTTCTCTCCTTGTTTTCTTCTGTGTATCTTTCTGTTGAAGAGCGTAGGCTCGAAACGTAAAAGACTTGTTTTATTTATATTCCTGAGCGCCATACTAATACAATTGTTTGTTTGTACTCCACCTGCCTTCGTCTTTTGTTTATTTTCATAAAGCTTCCCGTTTTATATATATATATATATATATATATATATATATATATACAGGGTGTCCCCAAAAAATGTATACACATAGTGGTTCGGCAAAAGAGAACGATAGAATAAGTACTAGGCTTACAAAGAATAACAAATTTACAATTATTTAAGGTGTGTATACATTTTTTTGGGACACCCTGTATATATATACACACACATATACAACGGGCGTCTTACAGTTTCTCTTTACCAAATTCACTCACAAGGCCTGAAGCTATAGTAGAAGACACTTGCCTGAAGCTATAGTAGAAGACACTGGAGCCATGTGTTTGGGAAGCAAGCTTCTTACCACACAGCCACTCCTGGTTAGTTTTTGAATATAAAACCAGTAAAATACCTGAACCAGATAAGGCAAGTTTAAATGCTAAAGAGTTAATCGACATTCTTTGCATTCTCGTAAGAGGTGTGAATTTGTACTCACCCCATTGTTTGTAAATTCAGTGTAAAATTGACCCAATATCACATGGCATTTTATGAATGGATTTGTTCTGGCGGCAATAAGACTGCGGCTGCTCGGTAAGTTCCACTGAAAGTCAGCAAAGGGTTATTAAGAACTGGTTTGGATTTAATTTGCCGCATATTTCAATCTTGAAATTTTATTCTCGATAAGAAATGGGAGTATTCGTGATAGTTCGGCTTCACTTAGTTCTGTGGGGATGTGTGTGTGTGGGGATGTGTGAGTGTGTGTGTATGTTTATTTTTAAACTCCTGACCTGTTAGGCCCACCCACAAGTTAGCATAGAGACAAGAAAAGGTTCCAGAACTCAAAGGTGTTATTTTAGTCCCAGATCAAATAAACCTCTTGATTTTGCCCCTCACCACCACCACCTCCGTCCTTTTTCTTATCGTTTTTCTTTTTTATCAGATGAAGGACAATCTGGGCATAGTATTTATGTCTTTATTGCCTACGGAGGGCTAAACATAGAGGGGACAAATAAGGACAAAAGGATTGTCGATTACATTGACCCCAGTGCATAACTTGTATTTATTTAATCGACCCCTGAAAGAATGAAAGGCAAAGTCGACCACAGTGGAATTTGAACCCAGAACGTAATGGCAAACAAAATACCTATTTCTTTACTACCCACAAGGGGCTAAACACAGAGGGGACAAACAAGGACAGACAAACGGATTTAGTCGATTACATCGACCCTAGTGCGTAACTGGTACTTATTTGATCGACCCCGAAAGGATAAAAGGCAAAGTCGACCTCGGCGGAATTTGAACCCAGAACGTAGCAGCAGACGAAATACTGCTAAGCATTTTGCCCCGTGCGCTAACGTTTCTGCCAGCTTGCCCCCTTTGTATTAGTGTTAGTGCCATAATAACCTGCAGTCTGCCATCATCATCAATGGTTGTCTATTTTCCCGGATGGCATAAGTTGTTCAATTTGACAGAATCTGACAAGCCAAAGGACTGCATCATGCTCCAGTGTCAGCTTCGGCATGGTTTCTGCGACTGGATTGCCTTCCTAACGCCAACCAATTTACAGAGTCTGCTTGATGGCCTTTTTCATGCCCTCAGCATAAAATAATTAGCAACAGTATAAAGTAATTAGCAACAGAGCAGAGACAACACAGGTTCAAGTAGACTCTGTAGTCTTGTCGATGATCTGGCAACCTCTGTAGTGCTGGTGCTGCAATAAATTACAAAACATTGAGGTGGTTGGGATTAAGGAAGGGCATCTGGTTGTAGGGACCAAGCCCCCAAAACTGAAGCACATGCACGACTTGATCTTCCTACCTGTGTACGAGGGTAAAAGCTCTTTCCCATGTCATATAGACTCATAGAATTTGTTTCCTGGTTTCTGTGATGTATATATATGCCCTCCGGGATGGGAAGCCAGTCCCTCACAGGATTACTCATTTTTGCTAACCGAGTGGACTGGAGCAACATGAAATGAAGTCTTTTGTTTAAGAACACAATGCCTCACCCAGTTCAGGAATCGAAACCCCAATCTTATGGCCATGAATCCAACACCCTAACCCCTAAGCCATGCGTCTCGACTGAGTAGACTGGGATGAAGTGTTTTGTTCAAGAACAACACATCACCCAGTCCTTATTTCTTTACTACCCACAAGGGGCTAAACATAGAGGGGACAAACAAGGACAGACAAACGGATTAAGTCGATTACATCGACCCCCAGTGCGTAACTGGTACTTAATTTATCGACCCCGAAAGGATGAAAGGCAAAGTCAACCTCGGCGGAATTTGAACTCAGAATGTAACGGCAGACGAAATACGGCTACGCATTTCGCCTGGCGTGCTAACGATTCTGCCCGCTCGCCGCCCTTTATATCACCCAGTCCTGCAATTGAGACCACAATCTTACGACCACGACTCCAACACCCTAACCCCTAAGCCATGCACCTCCACTGCTTAGGAGGGTAGAACAGATTTAGAATGTAACAACTTGTCCAACCTATCCTAGTAGAGAAATGGTTAACAATCAGGAAATTAAATTTTCCAACAAGTCAGTTTGGTGTGAATTGGGGGACGTTTGACTGCTAGTTTTAGTAGGTCAAACCGCTACACACTTGTATGTGACATTTTGCCTGTTTTAGAATTTGGAATTATTTGTCAATGACGTCTCTAAAGTCCATAGGGAAGAAACAGCAGAAGCTTTATGGCTAAAATTGTTATCTTGGTAAATTGAAATCTTTTGAATTTGTAAAATTCAAGATTCCTTATTTTTCTCAGAACATAAGGCACAAGTGTGGCTGTATGGTCAGATGGTTGCTTTTCAACCACATGGTTCTGGGTTCACTCCTACTGCATGGTACCTTGGGCAAGTGTTTTCTACTATTGGGCCTTGAAAGTGGATTTGGTGAATGAAAATGTGTGTGTCTGTCTGTCCTCCACTACTTGATGACCAGTGTTGGTTTGTTTATATTCCCATAACTTAGTTCAGTAAGAGACCAATATAATGAGCACTGGGCCTTTAAAGAAACGAATAAAAGGTACTGGTGTCAATTCATATCACTAAAAATTTTCCAAGGCACTGCTCCAGCATGGCCACAGTCTAACGACTGAAACAAATAAAATGTAAATGATACATGTTCCCCCACCTGCACTACCCTTACACTTGAAGTTTCCATCTGGGACTAAAAAGGTTCCCCACCCCCTGGGGAATTGACTTCTTTGATGACTCATGAAGGCTATAGTAGTTTCTATTCGTGACCAGACCAGCAAGAAACAGCAGTCAAATTCGGTTGACTGAATCTGAAGGAAGCTCACTTTGTGTGTTTGTTTGTATCTTCTGTCTATATTTAGATACACACATCAGTCAGTGCAAGATTTGTTAGAATCTAGGTATTTTAACATTCAGGATGCCGAAAGACCTTCAGTTGTGTTCTTTTACATTCTGGTATTGCGTGTGTGTGTTAAGTGTATTTCTAAAGCTGTAAATTCTATAGAAAATCTGTGGAGTCAGCCTTGAAAATTGACGTTTTGCATACAAATACACTTATGCCAAGAATGCAGTAAGTAATAGGTGTATATGCATATTTCAAGAGTTATTGCTCTTTCATCAGTGCTACATTCAACCCATATATATATTTATGTATAAGTGAGCAAGTGACTTGTATTATGACCCAAGGCGTGTATGATTAGATTTGATTGCTGAAAACTGAAAGGAGTCAGTGTGTGTATATGACTCCTTGTGTTGGTATGATGTGCTGAATGTAAATAAACCAGGGCTGTGGGGTCGGAATATGAAACGATTAAAGAGTAGTCGGACTCAGTAAAACTATACTGACTCTGACTCACAATGTCTTTATTCTTTAATATAAACCAGTTATAACATAGAGGCCTACTCAGAGTACAAGCATATGAATGTGCTTTATGAGATACTAGCAGTATCGCCCGGCGTTGCTCGGATTTGTAAGGGAAATAACTATAAAGCATTTTTAGAGAGTTATAACCAAAAAATTGCAAAAAAGGCATTAAAAATGGGAAAAAAATGATGGTAAATTTTTTTTTAATCGTTGACTCATCGTAGACATTTTTAGAGAGTTACTTCCCTTATATAATAGCGAAAAATGCATTAAAATGGAAAAAAATGATGGTAAATTTTTTTCAAAATCATAGACTCATCGTAGACACGTGCTAATACCCAGACGGGCTCGATATGAATCACGACTATAAGATACCCGGTTTTGGTTAAACTGCACCGCAAAATGTGGGAGTAGTTAGGAATCTAAATCATAGGAGACAGACACACAACTTGACTTTTATATATAAAGATGTAGACCACAATGACTTGATTACATAAAGAGGAGTCAGAGTCAGAGGTGCCAAGAGTAGAAGAGTCAGAGTCGAAGTTTGTTGTTTCGACTCCACAGTCTTGAAATAAATGCCACCATTATGCAAGTGTTTCTATAAGTAATCTTCCATGAAAGCAGGTCTAGACATTGTGCAGTTCGGGTTCAAAGGATTAAGAGAGCAAAATTTACCTTCACTGGAAACAGTGGAAGGTTGGCAACGGGAAGAGCATCCAGCTGTAGAAAAATTACCTGCAGTGAATTTCGTTTGACTCTTGCAAACATGGAAAAGAGGTCGTTAAAACGCTGATGCTGTTAGAAGTAAAAAGCGGGAAGGAATAATAAGCTGACGATTACAACTGAAGCACTTGACCTTTGGAGATATTTCAGGCTGAAGTCATTGACCTGCAGTCTGTTATTATCAGCTATACTTTCTTGATAATCTTCAGACTTGCACTGTTAATTCAAGATGACACACTTCACAAGAAGCTCTGCCCACAACAACAACAACAACACTTAATAATAATAATAATAATGATAATAACTGCTAAGCATTTTACCTGTTATGCTAACAATTCTGCCAGCTTGCTGCCGTTTTAATAATAATTATAATAATAATAATAATAATAATCCGTTTTACTGGAGGCACAAGGCCTCATTTAGGGGACGGAATTAAGTCAATTACATCAATACCTATTTCTTTACTACCCACAAGGGGCTAAACACAGAGAGGACAAACAAGGATAGACAAATGGATTAAGTTGATTATATCAACCCCAGTGCATAACTGGTACTTATTTAATCGACCCCGAAAGGATGAAAGGCAAAGTTGACCTCGGCGGAATTTGAACTCAGAATGTAATGGTAGACGAAATACTGCTAAGCATTTTGCCCGGCATGCTAATATTTCTGCCAGTTCGCCGCCCCAAAATTACATCAATACCAGTGCGTAACTGGTAGTTATTTAATCGACCCCGAAAGGATGAAAGACAAAGTCGACCTCAGTGAAATTTGAACTCAGAATGTAGCAACAGGCAAAATACCACTAAGCATTTCGACCGGCGTGCTAACGATTCTGCCAGCTCACCACTTTTTTAATGATGATAATAATGGTGATGATGATGATGATGTCAGATTTTGGCACAAGGCCAGCACTTTTGGGGGAGGGGATGAGTCGATTACATTAACCCCAGTAACCAAGTGGCACATACTTTATCAACCCCAGAAAGGCGAAAGGCAAGGTCAACCTTGGTGGAATTTGAACTTGAAGATGGACAAAATTCTACAAGCATTTTATCTGGCATGCTAACGATTCTGCTAGCTCGTTACCTCAATGATGAGGATAATTACAATAATATTAATCCTTTTTTTACAACAGGCACAAAGCCTGAAGTTTGAGGGAAGGGGGATAGACAATTACATCGACCCCTAGTGCATGACTGGTACTTATTTTATTGATCCATATAAGGTGAAAGGCAAATTTAACCTCTGAGAAAATTTGAACACAGAATGGGAATACTGCTAAGCATCCTATCTTACATTGACCCCAGTACTCAACTGGTATTTATTTTATTGACCCCAGAAGGATGAAAGGCAAAGCCAATCTTGGTGGAATTTGAACTCAGAACATGACAGTCAAAAGTCAAAATGCTTAGTGACATTTTGTCCGGCTTGCTAGCAATTCTGTCGGTTCACTGCCTAGATAATGATTATAATTACAGTCTACTGTAATAATACTCTTGTGTTTTTCTCTGTCACAACATATGAATGAGAAAGGAAGGGGTGATAGGCGAATACGGAAGGAAAGGGGTGATGGCAAACTGGTTGTGGGAGCGTTTCAACTTTGTGACTGTGTGTGTGTGTGTGTGTGTGTAAAAGGGTGGTACGTGAATGTTTGTGTGTGCAATGAAAGTGGGATGGTGAACATTCAATGCTGAAAAGAAAAATCAAACAGCGTTTCAACTCTGTGAGTATATGTGTGTGTATGTACAAGGGAAATATGTGAATGTACGTGTGAACCAGTGTTCTTTCAGTAACAAATGATGATCTGATCCATGTGATGTCACATCTCAAAAGACAACTACTGGATAACACTGACAAGTGTACTAATTGATTTACCTTCCATATTTATTGTACTTTGGAATTGTTGGGTGAAATGCCATGCTTGAGGGGACCTATTCAGTCAAGTCAATCAAAATCAAATGGAAATTGTAGTTGTAGCCAACACCACTGCCGGTGGCATGCAATAAACACCATTCATGCGTGGGTCATTGCCAAAGCCGCCTGACTGGCTCCCCCTGCTGGTTGTACGTAAAAAGCACCATCCAGACGTGGTTGATGCCAACCCCCCCTCCCCTGACTGGATCCTATGAGGGTGGCATGGAAAAAGCACCATCCACGCATGGGTCGTTGCCAGATCCGCCTGACTGGCTCCCCCTGCTGGTTGTACATAAAAAGTACCATCCAGACGTGGTCAATGCCAGCCCCCCTCCACTGACTGGATCCTATGCCGGTGGCATGGAAAAAGCACCATCCACGCGTGAGTCGTTGCCAGATCCGCCTGACTGGTTCCCCTGCTGGTTGTAAGTAAAAAGTACCATCCAGACGTGGTCGATGCCAACCCCCCTCCCCTGACTGGATCCTGTGCCGGTGGCACGTAAAAAGCACCATCCAAACATGGCCAATGCCAGTGCCGCCTGACTAGCTCCTGTGCCGATGGCACATAAAATGCACCCACTACACTCTAGGAAGGGCATCTAGCTGTAGAAATATTGCCAGATCAGACTGGAGCCTGGTGCCGCCTCCTGGCTTGCCAGTCCCCAGCCAAACCGTCCAACTCATGCCAGCATGGAAAACGGACATTAAGCGATGATGATGATATATATATATACTCTTTTACTTGTTTCAGTCATTTGACTGCGGCCATGCTGGAGCACCGCCTTTAGTCGAGCAAATCGACCCCGGGACTTATTCTTTGTAAGCCCAGTACTTATTCTATCGGTCTCTTTTTGCCGAACCGCTAAGTGATGGGGACGTAAACACACCAGCATCGGTTGTCAAGCAATGCTAAGGGGACAAACACAGACACACAAACATATACACACACACTTATATATATATATATATATATATATATATATATATACATATATACGACAGGCTTCTTTCAGTTTCCGTCTACCAAATCCACTCACAAGGCATTGGTCGGCCCGGGGCTATAGCAGAAGACACTTGCCCAAGATGCCACGCAGTGGGACTGAACCCAGAACCATGTGGTTGGTAAGCAAGCTACTTACCACACAGCCACTCCTGCGCCTATATATAAAATACTACAATTAGCCATCGTTTCTGACGGTACTGGGCCACCTAGTAATAATGAGTAATCCTGGATTAATGCTTTTTGTTAGATCTAAAAAATGGCTCTAAGAATATAGATTTCAACTGTTCATAATCATTTAGTTCAACTAATAAAGTACTTCCCACACAGGTTTACGACTACTAACCAGTTTCTGTTCAAAAACTGGTTAGCTGCTGCTAACATTTAATCTGTACAGCAGTAAGAGGTGCCACAGGTTTGCTAATAATAGTAGTAGTAGTAGTAGTAGTATTAGTTAGCAGTAGTAGTAGTAGTAATCTAACTCGAAATATTTGTATACTGATAGGTACTAGTCGTTGCTTTAATGTCATTTTACTAAAGCGGTGAGCTGGGTGAGTCATTAGAGCATCAAGCCAAATGTCTTGTGGTATTCCAGGGTGGGCTTTTTTTTTTTTTTTTTGACCTTTTGCATTCTGAGTTCAGATCCCATCGAGGTAACTTTTGCCTTTTGTTGTTTCAGAGATCAACGTAATATAATTTAAAAACACCAGTCAAGGACTGGAGGTCACTGTAATCATCTCATCCACTTCCATCCATACTTAAGCACACACATACACACACACTCTCCCTAATTGCTGACCTTCCTAAATTATTATTTGTATTATTATTAATTATTTGTAAGAAATATTGAATTTCTAAATCTCTCGAGACATACGGTGGTGGGGCGATAGAATGGGTGTATGCTGTCAATCTAACAAGAACGTGACAGTAGGGGGTACACCACCATTGTATAGTCAAAGTTATCAGGAGGCGTTCGATGCTTCCTAGGGCTATACAGCGGTGGTGTACCCCCTACTGTCACGTTCTTGTTAGATTGACAGTATACAACCATTTTATTAATTATTTGTACTATTATTATTATTATGACAGTGAGCCAGCTGAATTGTTAACATGCCTGGCAATATGCCTAGTAAAAGCTTGGCTTCCGGTTCAGTCCCACCGCACAGCACTTTATGCAAGTGTCTACTACCATAACTCTGGGCCAACCAATGCTTTGTGGGTTGATTTGGTTAGCAGAAACTGTGTAGAAGCGAGCTGGCAGAAACGTTAGCACGCTGGGCGAAATGCTTAGCGGTATTTTGTCTGCCGCTACGTTCTGAGTTCAAATTCCGCCAAGGTCGACTTTGCCTTTCATCCTTTCGAGGTTAATAAATTAAGTACCAGTTATGCACTGCGGTTGATATAGACTTAATCCCTGTCCTTGTTTGTCCCCTCTGTGTGTAGCCCCTCGTGGGTAGTAAAAAAATAAGAAACTGTGTGGAAGCCCTGAGACATATATGCCTGGGTGTTTGTGTCTGTCTTTGCTCTTCCCTCCCTGTGCACTACAAATACTGCTTGGCAATTGTTGTTGGTTTGTTTATGTCCGTCAGCAGTTCAGTCACTAAAAAGAGACCAGTAGAATTATCAAACTTGAAAAAAAACATTATAAATACTGGTGTTGATTTGTTTGACTAAAGCCCTTCAAAATGGTGCCCCAGCTTGGTCACAGTCCAATGACTAAAATGAAGTGTGTGTGTGTGTGTATTCACATGTCCCCTGGACTAGGCATTATGTGCTAATTGTAAAGAAATGTCACTGTCATACAAGTGGTGTCATTTATATGCAATGTTTTACAAAAACATGTCTGGCCTTTGTGCTGTTCATTGTTTGAAAGACCAAGGGAGATATCACCTTTTTTGTAATCGGGTCAGGATGGATGACGGGAAGAGCATCTGGTTGTAGAAAATCTGCCTCAACAAAATACATTTATCCCATGTGGACACTAAAATGCTGTTGATGAGGCCAAGTGTATCTGAGAGTACATTATTTGGTGTGTCCTTTAATTTTTTTTTTAAGTTGATAGAATTATTTGAGGATTGCCAGGAGTAGGAGGTTGAAGATGCCAGATGGGTATAAAACCATCTCATGGCACTTTGGTACAATTAATGGTTTGGTTCGTTGCAAACATTTAGAGCAGTTGCCTAGGGGTTGGAAAGCACAGCCGTTTGATGTGCTGATTTTTGTGTGTTCCCCGCCCAGCTTATTGAAGGGCAGCAGAAAAATTGGCTATGTGTACACTACCCCGTTACCTGAAATTAAATGCTTAGAAAGGAAATATGATTTGTGTTATCAAAGGAGTAGCTGTGTGGTAAGTAGCTTGCTAACCAACCACATGGTTCCGGGTTCAGTCCCACTGCATGGCATCTTGGGCAAGTGTCTTCTGCTATAGCCCTGGGCCGACCAATGTCTTGTGAGTGGATTTGGTAGACAGAAACTGAAAGAAGCCTGTCGTATATATAAATGTAGATATATATGCGTGTGTATGTTTGTGTGTCTGTGTTTGTCCCCCTAGCATTGCTTGACAACCGATGCTGGTGTGTTTACGTCCCCGTCACTTAGCGGTTCGGCAAAAGAGACCGATAGAATAAGTACTGGGCTTACAAAGAATAAGTCCCGGGGTCGATTTGCTCGACTAAAAGGCGGTGCTCCAGCCTGGCCGCAGTCAAATGACTGAAACAAGTAAAAAAAAAGAAAAGAATAAAAAAAAACTAGGATATAATGATAGTGAGCTGAACTGATTCTTGTTTATTCATCTTACCTTGATATATATATATATATATATATATATATATATTTATTTGTGTGTGCGTGTTTTGTTTGTTTTTTGTTACCACTTTTTGACGGCTTGTTGGTATCGTGCTGAAATGCCAGCAGCCCAACCACCTTGCTCGCTCTCCTCGTACATAACATCTATTCCTGCACAGTTATTCTCTAATTCTTAACAGTCTAATATTAGATTCGACTATCAGTTCTCAGTTCTTCTTTGCAAGTGTTTAGCCTATCTCTCGCTCTCTCTATCTATCTATATAGGTCAGTGTTTCTCAATCCGTTTTTTTTGCCTAGGGCATGGCTGTGTGGTTAGGGGGCTTGCTTCCTTCCCAACCACATGGTTCCGGGTTCAGTCCCACTGCGTGGCACTTTGGCCAGGTGTCTTCCACTATAGCCCCGAGCCGACTGAAGCTTTGTGATTGAATTCGGTAGGCGGGAGTTACTGCCGTATGTGTAGGTGCTCAGTGTCTCTCCGAAAGAGAGGGGACCCTGTTTGGTTCCTATTTTACTCTACTGACCCCTCCTAGCTATTTGAAGTTTAAAAAATAGTCCCATTTTTGTAATTAAATGTTAATAGGAATTGTGTAAAAAAAAAAATTTCATGAGTGGCTGTGTGGTAAGTAGCTTGCTAACCAACCACATGGTTTCGGGTTCAGTCCCACTGCATGGCACCTTGGGCAAGTGTCTTCTGCTATAGCCCCGGGCCGACCAATGCCTTGTGAGTGGATTTGGTAGACGGAAACTGAAAGAAGCCTGTCGTATATATGTGTATATATATATATATATATATGTGTGTGTGTATGTGTTTGTGTGTCTGTGTTTGTCCCCCTAGCATTGCTTGACAACTGATGCTGGTGTGTTTACGTCCCCGTGACTTAGCAGTTAGGCAAAACAGACCGATAGAATAAGTACTGGGCTTACAAAGAATAAGTCCCGGGGTCGATTTGCTCGACTAAGGGCGGTGCTCCGGCATGGCCGCAGTCAAATGACTGAAACAAGTAAAAGAGAAAAAGAAAGAGAATTGCAGAAGTACAACCGATTTATTGCAGATAAATCTTGTAGGGAGCTCGAAGGGTTCTATGGTCCTTAGTTGAAACCCACTGCTTCTCGGTGATGGAAGAAATACATTTACACACACACACACACACACTAAAACCTGATCACTCAGGGTGAACTGGAATTGTACTTCACACACACACACACATGTGGTAACACATACATGCACACTGGTAAACACACACACTCACACACACACACATACGTATATGCACTAATAAAACATTTCCCAGTGCGTGTGTCCCGTAACACATCAGATCTTGTCTATGTGAGTGTGTGGGTTTGTGAGTATGTATTACTCTTTACTCTTTTTTTTACTTGTTTCAGTCATTTGACTGCGGCCATGCTGGAGCACCGCCTTTTTAGTCGAGCAAATCGACCCCCAGGACTTATTCTTTGTAAGCCTAGTACTTATTCTTTCGGTCTCTTTTGCCAAACCGCTAAGTTATGGGGACATGAACACACCAGCATCGATTGTCAAGCAATGCTAGGGAAACAGACACATAAACACACACACACACACACACACGATGGGCTTCTTTCAGTTTCCATCTACCAAATCCACTCACAAGGCTTGGGTTGACCCAATGCTACAGTAGAAGACACTTACGCAAGGTGCCACGCAGTGGGACTGAACCCGAAACCATGTGGTTAGGAAGCAAGCTACTTACCACACAACCACGGCTGCACCTACACATATTATTCTTCCTCCTATTATTCTTCCTCTTTTATGTTCAAATAAGCAAGAACTGGCCTCTTACACCTACCCTACAATGTCATTCTAAAAATAATCCCATCATCCAAATCTCAAAGGTATGAGATAATCCATGATTAATTTAAAACAATGTGAATAAATAAGCGTTTGACAAAGAAATCCGAATGCTAAACGGTTAATGATAATCCCATTTTTTTTCTGTTTTTGCTATTTTAGATTGAACAGCCACTACCTCACTCTGGAGGCTGAGGGACCAGCTTTCAGTGAGAACAATCCCAACACCCACCAGATGCCTGCCAGTATGGTAAGTCCTTCGCTATTGTTTTCATTTATAGGAATATTCATTTGCCATCTCCTACTTTCTCCCCTCGTGTGCCTCTTCTACATACATAGGCGCAGGAGTGGCTGTGTGGTAAGAAGCTTGCTTACCAACCACATGGTTCCGGGTTCAGTCCCACTGCGTGGCATCTTGGGCAAGTGTCTTCTGCTATAGCCCCGGGCCGACCAATGCCTTGTGAGTGGATTTGGTAGACGGAAACTGAAAGAAGCCTGTTGTATATATATATATATATATATATATATATTATGTGCATGTATATGTTTGTGTGTGTGTGTTTGTCCCCCTAGCATTGCTTGACAACCGATGCTGGTATGTTTACGTCCCCGTCACTTAGCGGTTTGGCAAAAGAGACCGATAGAATAAGTACTGGGCTTACAAAGAATAAGTCCCAGGGTCGATTTGCTCGACTAAAGGCGGTGCTCCAGCATGGCCGCAGTCAAATGACTGAAACAAGTAAAAGAGTATGAGCACTCGGAGAGCGTCTAGTGTTACTTAACCATGCTGTTATCTGATATCTGGTTACCTAATTTCCAGTGCGAAACTGATTGGGAAGATCAACTGAAGCAGATCTATAATAGATCACTTTGATTAATATACCCACCCTATTGATAAATATATGAGTGCATATTTTTATTGGCTTATGGATTCTGACACAACTATATATCATCATCATCACCATCATACGTTTGTTTTCCACACTGGCATGGGTTGGATGGGTTGACTGGAGCTGGCAAGCCAGAGAGCTGCTCCGGGCTCTAGTTGTCTGCTTTGGCAGGGGTTCTATGGCTGGATGCCCTTTTTGATATTTAACCATTTCACGGAGAGACCTGGGTGCTTATTACATGGCACCAACACCACCCACCGCCCCCACTCCGAACATGAAAGCTACAAAACATAATTGTAAATATTTGCTCACACAGGCCTCCTGGGATTTCTGGTCTCCTGGATCTTTGATTCAAGATTTTAAATGTGTGCTTGTGCATATATGTGTGTGCACACCTGCATACGTGTGTGTGTACATGTATATATGTATGTACACATACATACATGCACTCTCATTCATATATGTATATATACACCCACCAGCAAGGTATTATGTCCATAAATACATTCATGCATGTGCCTTCATTCATAAATCTACTACCCATTTCTCATTCAGACATCTACGAATGCTCTCATATCTCTCTATATATAAACGGCAGTTTGTCTGTCTGTCAGGTTGTACCCTCACCCTGACCACGGCTTTCAACCGATTCTGATGAAACTTGACACACACATAACCCAATGTCATAATTCAAAACTAACGCAGCGAAAATTTTGAAAAGTTCCCCCAGTTCTGAAAAAAATCGATAAATTCGACATGGGGTCGAGAATCTAAGCTTTTTATATGCAACACATTTTCTGTCGGGAGACAGCTAGGAACATTGTATTAATAGAAGAATTCGAGTGAAGAGAAGACATTGCAACCTACACATGCGCCTTCGTTCCCTAGAGGGAAAGGACTAGATTGGGATTAGTCGTTGCCTACTAGGGGCTCTTACATAGCCGGGCAACGCCAGGCTATGCTGCTAGATATATATATATATATATATATATATATATATATATATATATATATATATATATATATATATATGTTTTATGGGGAGAGTTATTCTCTTTCAGTACCTTATTAATTTAATACACTCACTGATTTAATTTCCACTCATTTACTTATTTATTTTTACTAAACTTTTCGTTGGGTCTTGCAACCTTTTCAATAGTTGTTGACTCAATCCATTATCAGAGATGCTTTAATCTGTCTCAAATTGGTGCTTATAATGTTAGGTTTTAACATCATAGTGTAAGTTTTAGTGGTGAAAATATTATGATACAGGGGCAGAGAGCTAAGATTTTTGGAAATTACGGTTTGAAGGTTATTTGAAGAATTAAATAGTTAGAGGTTATGATAGTATATACTCTTTTACTCTTTTACTTGTTTCAGTCATTTGACTGCGGCCATGCTGCAGCACTGCCTTTAGTCGAGCAAATCGACCCCGGGACTTATTCTTTTGTAAGCCCAGTACTTATTCTATCGGTCTCTTTTGCTGAACCGCTAAGTGACGGGGACGTAAACACACCAGCATCGGTTGTCAGGCAATGCTAGGGGGACAAAGACAGACACACACACACACACATATATACACACATATGCACGACAGGCCTCTTTCAGTTTCCGTCTACCAAATCTACTCACAAGGCATTGGTCGGCCCGGGGCTATAGCAGAAGACACTTGCCCAAGATGCCACGCAGTGGGACTGAACCCGGAACAATGTGGTTGGTTAGCAA
The DNA here is from genome assembly GCF_006345805.1 of Octopus sinensis. NCBI lineage: Eukaryota > Metazoa > Mollusca > Cephalopoda > Octopoda > Octopodidae > Octopus > Octopus sinensis. The sequence continues at coordinate 2,726,285 of NC_043022.1, forward strand.
GCTACTTACCACACAGCCACTCCTGCGCCTTTTTGTTTTATGGGTTAAATGAGTGAATGAATGAGGCAATTAAAAAAGGCAAAAGAAATTCTTATCTTAGCTCTGCATATCTCAAAAGAACAGTGAATTAAGCAGCATGAAAGTCTAAGACAACATGTGATGATCCTTTTTGAGAGCCACAGCCAGAAGTGGTCGAATAAGATGACCAGTTCTGCCACAGGAAATAGAAATAGCAGCAAGTAGTCATTGTGAAGAGGGAGCTATGGCTAGTTTACTATCATTGGGGGGAGAGACATGGCAACAGTGATGATGTGATGCTCTTAAGTGAGGTGCTCACAGTCAAGAGAGAGAAGCTTGTATGACTGACAGATGGTAATAAATGGGTGTTTATTACCATTATAAGGCGGCGAGCTGGCAGAAACGTTAGCACACCGGGCCAAATGCGTAGCCGTATTTCATCTGTCGTTACGTTGTGAGTTCAAATTCCGCCGAGGTCGACTTTGCCTTTCATCCTTTCGGGGTCGATAAATTACGCACTGGGGTCGATGTAATTGACTTAATCCCTTTGTCTGTCCTTGTTTGTCCCCTCTATTTTTAGCCCCTTGTGGGTAGTAAAGAAATATATATTGACTCTGACTCATAATGTCTTTATTCTTTAATATAAACCAGTTATAACATAGAGGCCTACTCAGAGTGCAAGCATATGCTTATGTTTTATGAGATATGTATACCACAATCACTTGATTACATAAAGAGGAGTCGGAGTCGGAGGTGCCGAGAGTAGAGGAGTCGAAGTTTCTTGTTTCGACTCTGGAGCCCTAGTGATAGTAGAAATACCTGCTTCTGTTTGAACAGATGATGATTTGGAGTTATGAACTATGATGATGATGATGACGATGACAAAACAGAATTTTACACATGAGGAGTCCATCCCGAGAAATACTTTTTGTTTCGTGGTTTGTAAGAGGCATTATTATGTCGGTTAAATGTAAGGATAACCATAGAAAGATCAAATGAAGAAATTAGCCATGACAGACAGTAAAACAGAATACTAGCTGCAACCTTGACAATTATTGCGATTGTTTAACAACATAATAGCTGCCTGTCTCTAATGCAACGGCTTAGCAACGTAAACCTGAAGAGCACCACACACACACACACACACACACACACACACACAATGCCTCATCATTACTATTGACACTGGCAACGTGCACATACATACTTACATGTCATTAATTCTATTTATCTTTAGAGGTTAATCTTCTTTAGGTTTCCATGCCTGCATGGCTTGAATGGATTTCATGAGGCACAGCCAGATGTTCTTCATGTTACTAACCTCTTTTCGTCCCTCTTATGAAACGGGGACGTGGCACACCTATTCTAAAACTGAGGCGCACAAGGTATTCATAAAAAGGGAAAATTTACGTCAAGTCTTATCAACTGAAGATGGGCGATGCATCATATATATTAAGGCGGCGAGCTGGCAGAAACGTTAGCGCGCCGGACGAAATGCTTAGCGGTATTTCGTCTGCCGCTACGTTCTGAGTTCAAATTCCGCCGAGGTCGACTTTGCCTTTCATCCTTTCGGGGTCGATAAATAAAGTACCAGTTACGCACTGGGGTCGATGTAATCGACTTAATACCTATGTCTGTCCTTGTTTGTCCCCTCTGTGTTAGCCCTTGTGGGTAGTAAAGAAATATATATATATATATATATATATATATATATATATATATATATTTTTTTTTTACTTGTTTCAGTCATTTGACTGCGGCCATGCTGGAGCACCGCCTTTAGTCGAGCAAGTCGACCCTGGGACTTATTCTTTGTAAGCCCAGTACTTATTCTATCGGTCTCTTTTGCCGAACCGCTAAGTGACGGAGACATAAACACACCAGCATCGGTTGTCAAGCAATGCTAGGGGGACAAGCACAGATACACAAACACATACACACACACACACATATATATATATGTATATATACACATATACGACAGGCATCTTTCAGTTTCCGTTTACCAAATCCACTCACAAGGCTTTGGTCGGCCAGAGGCTATAGTAGAAGACACTTGCCCAAGATGCCACGCAGTGGGACTGCACCCGGAACCATGTGGTTGGTTAATATATATATTCTTTTACACATTTCAGTAATTTGACTGCAGCCATGCTGGAGCACCACCTTAAAGGGTTGCTAGTAGAAGAAATCGACCTCAGGACTTATTCTTTGTAAACCTAGTACTTACTTTATCGGTCTCTACGTTGCTAGAAACAACAGTGAAAATCTAATGCTGCAGTTAATGTACATAAACGAAAACATACACTAACATGGACCATGATTGTCCGAAAAGTACCGATTGAGATATATATATATATATATATATAATTTAGGGTTTAGCTACAAGTTGCTTCACCACATACTGAAAATTTAGAAATAGCAGCCAAAAGACAACTAATTCTTTTAACTAGAAAATATGACTCCACAGACAACAATATTCCATACCGAAACTACTTGGTAAAATTTATCAATTATTAAATTAATAATTCTTTACCCTATATCTGCAATGATATATATATATATATAGGCGGAGGTAAAGAATACATATACCACCTGTTTTCGGTGTAACAAAAACCCTAAACTTAACCCTAACCACCAGGTGTGTAGTCTTTACCTTCACTATATATATGTACATGTTGAGGTGCAATGGCCCAGTGGTTAGGGCAGCGGACTCGCGGTCGTAGGATCGCGGTTTCGATTCCCAGACCGGCCGTTGTGAGTGTTTATTGAGTGAAAACACTTAAAAGCTCCACGAGGCTCCGGCAGGGGGTGGTGATCCCTGCTGTACTCTTTCACTCTTTCTTCTGTTGGCCTGCTCGCTTAGCCAGCGGGGTGGTGTCATTTGAAGGCTAAAACAATGCGGTCGCATTGTGACCAGCGATGTGTAACAACATCTTATGGTCTGGTCGGTCACGTGATATATATGTACACACATAAAATAAGGATAAAAATCATGTTAATGATAATTATCAGGTAGTCAACATGGAAATAAGCAATTTATATATTAAATTAATAATTATATATATATAATTATTTTAAGGGAGAAAATCAAAAAACCCACTCCCTACTGAATTAATGTCCAAGCATTATGAAGGTACCACAAAAACTCTATAAATAGATGCGATTGAAAGCGGGTTACTGAAAAGATATTTAAAAAGACTCCACATTAATTACGAATTAGCTAATTTCAAGATTAAAATCTGAAATAGATTTTCTTCTATCTTCAGTGCAATATATGTAAAAAAATATACAAATAATGTAGTGTCTTTTTAAATATCTTCTCAGTGGCCAGCTTTCAATCACATCCATTTAGGAAGGGTTTTTTTTTCTTCTTTGTAATGCTTCGACATCAGTTCAATATGGAGGAGATAAATCTTGTTTTGACTTTCTCCCTTAAAATTGTTTATATATATATATATATATATATATATACACACACATACATATATATATTATTAATTTAATCATCATCGTCGTTTAACGTCCGTTCTCCATGCTAGCATGGGTTGGACGGTTCGACCGGGGTTCTGGGAAGCCAGAAGGCTGCACCAGGCTCCAGTCTAATCTGGCAATGTTTCTACAGCTGGATGCCCTTCCTAACGCCAAACCACTCGTGAGTGTAGTGGGTGCTTTTACGTGCCACCTGCACAGGTTGCCAGGCGGGGCTGGCAACGGCCACGGTCAGATTGGTGTATTTTATGTGCCACCGGCACGGAAGCCAGTCGAGGCGGTGCTGGCATCGGCCACGAGTCGGATAGTGCTTTTTACGTACCACCAGACCAGGGATCCTGGCTGGTTCAATTCGATTTCGATTTCGCTTGCCCCAACATGTCCTCACAAGCAAAGGGGGTTGGCATATTTATATATATTGAGTTAGAAAATGGAGATCTAATGGATACAAATTTATTTATTAATTAATTAGCGTATTCAGCAACACTAGTGAATATGCTGATTAATTAATAAATTAATTTGTATTGATTGGATCTCTCTGTTTTCTAACTCAATAAAAATGTTGGATATCTTATGATATTCTATATAATATATTCATTGAAGGATTATCTCTTCAAAATTTAATATACCAAACCAGTGTATCTTGGATAAATATCACTATAAGAGGTTTTAATATCTTCATTCTGACTAATATATATATATATATATATATATATATATATATATATTGTTGGTATCCTTTTTGTCTCGGGAGACAATGGAGTTGCGCATAAAGTAGTCTAGTCCGGCTTTTACATTTCATGTCCTGATACATTTCCTGCTGTGACTGTGTAGTCCTATCCTGGACAAACACTCCCTCTGGCAGGTGACGCAAATGTAGCGAAGACTGTTCCTGGCTGGTTGTAGTGTCATAGTTTCTTGTTGACGTCATTTCTTGTCTTTCCATTTCTCCTCTCTCTCTCTGTCACTGCTTTGTATTCCCTCTTTTACGGTACATCGCCAATCTCCACGGTTGCCGGCAACTGCCTCCCAACTGCTAATATTGATGTTGCAGGCCTTCATGTCCCTTTTGCAAACATCCTTGTAACGTAAGAACGGTCTACCCACAGACCTAGTAGCCCTAGCAAGCTCTCCGTAGAGTATGTCCTTGGAGATTCTGCCATCTTTCATACGGCTAACATGCCCAAGCCATCTCATATACATCTCATAAATATATATATATATATATATATATATATATATATATATATATATGTAGGTCCCGGGTTGATTCGGGGTTAACCACAGTTAATAAGGTACTCAATACATAGCAGAGTAAAATTAATTTATTATATAGAAGGAGCTTCTACAGGACTAGAACTGTTTCATTCAAGAGAAATCTTCAGGAAGCTCTGAAGATTTCTCTTGAATGAAACAGTTCTAGTCCTGTAGAAGCTCCTTCTATATAATAAATATATAAATATATATATATATATATATATATATATACACACACACACACACACATGAGGGAACGGTGACTTTCAAGTCGAAAAGGTCTGCAGAGCTGAAGGAGAAAAGACGACGACAGAAGGAGCGCCAACAACAACCACGTGCGACTCTCCCTTCCGGCACTAGATATCCGCACTGCGACCGATCTTTTCAAGCAAGAATTGGTCTTATCGGTCACCTACGGACTCACCAGTAAATTTGCGTGAAGACCATCATCCTCGACCTTGAGGGATTGCCATCATCATCATCATCACACACACACACATGATGGGCTTCTTTCAGTTTCCATCTACCAATTCCACTCGCAAGGCTTTGGTAGGACCTAAGCTATAGTAGAAGACACTTGTCCAAAGTGCTGTGTAATGGGACTGAACCTGGAACCATGTGGTTGGGAAGCAAGCTTCTTACCACGCAACCATGCCTGTGCTTAATATGTATCAAACTTCAAAACAAGTGTTGGAATCGATTTGATTGGTCAAACTCTTCGAGGGAGTGACCCAGCATGGCCACAGCCAAATGATAAGCAACTAGAAAAAATAAAACTACTACTACTACTACTACTTCTGCTGTTGCTGTTGCATGTTAGTCAGGAAGCCTCCGTCGGTTACGACGACGAGGGTTCCGGTTGATCCGAATCAACGGAACAGCCTGCTCGTGAAATTAACGTGTAAGTGGCTGAGCACTCCACAGACACGTGTACCCTTAACGTAGTTCTCGGGGATATTCAGCGTGACACAGAGAGTGACAAGGCCGGACCTTTGAAATACAGGTACAACAGAAACAGGAAGTAAGAGTGAGAGAAAGTTCTGGTGAAAGCGTCCAAGTAGGGATCACCACCATCCCCTGCCGGAGCCTCGTGGAACTTTTAGGTGTTTTCGCTCTATAAACACTCACAATGCCCGGTCTGGGAATCGAAACCGCGATTCTATGACCGCGAGTCTGCTGCCCTAACCACTGGGCCATTGCGCCTCCACATATATATATATAGGCTGGACCCTTTGAAATACAGGTACAACAGAAACAGGAAGTAAGAGTGAGAGAAAGTTGTGGTGAAAGAGTACAGCAGGGATCACCACCATCCCCTGCCGGAGCCTCGTGGAGCTTTAGGTGTTTTCGCTCAATAAACACTCTCAACGCCCGGTCTGGGAATCGAAACCGCGAGTCCGCTGCCCTAACCACTGGGCCATTGCGCCTCCTGCATATTAGTACAATTTGGAAGAAGTGCCTAAGTGACTGATATTACTGAAAAGCATTGATAGTGTCTGCAACGAAATAAATAATGGTGTTGATAATGGTGTTGATAAGAGCAGAGCAAGTGATTAACCTAATCAGTGTGATAATGAATTCTATGGAGGTGGCCCAGGGTGGGGGGTTATATTACAGACAGATAAGGGTTATATAACATGCTAGGCTCAGACACAACTGCAAATTAGTAAATGATTACCATGTTTCTTCTTTTACATGTTTGTCATTTTGAATGTGGCCATGCTGGGGCGCTGCCTTTTACTCAAAGAAATTGACTACTTTGCAAGCCTGGTGCTTATTCTATCGGGTCTCTTTTGCCAAACTGCTAAGTTGCGAGGATGTAAACACAGCTACATAGGTTTTCAAGCGATGGTGGTGGGGACACACATAAATACATACACACACACACACACACACACACACACACTTATATACGACAGGCTTCTTTCAGTTTCCATCTACCAAACCCACTCACAAGGCTTTGGTCAGCCCCAGGATATAGTAGGAGACAGATGCCCAAGGTGCTATGCAGCGGGACTGAACCCAGAACCATGTGGTTTGGAAGCAAGCGTCTTACCACACAGCCATTCTGTGCACCTAAATAATGTTATGAATCTCTGAATGTGAAACTCACACAATTGTCTCTTGCTCCACTGCATGACACCATTTCATGTTTGTAAGGAACCCCATGTGCCACGGCTCAACTGATGAGAAGTTTACTTCTACAATAGCCATTCGTCTTCTCCACCTACTACTCCTCTGATCAATAAAGTCGACTGTACTTTAGAAGATGGTAGTGCTCTAGCATGGCCAGAGCCCAATGAATGAAATTAGTAAAAGAAAGAAAGAAAAATGTTATTTATATAGTTTTTACTATAGGCAATCCTGTGTCATGTGGGTATATTTTAATTAGAAAGGCAGTGCTCTACCGGATTGAATTGTAAATAGGTCACACAGTCAGAATGCTCTATTATTGTGGGACCATAGTTATGATGCCCCATTGTTGGTAGATCATAAAGTTACAATGCCCTATTTTGAGTAGATTGTGAAGTTATGCCCTTTTCTAGGTCCATCATAAAGTTATGATGCTTTTTTGTAGCCAGTTTGTAAAATTACAATGCCCTATTGTAGCTAGATCATAAAGTGATGATGCCCCATTGTTGGTAGATCATAAAGTTATGATGCCCCATTGTTGGTAGATCATAAAGTTATGATGCTCCATTGTTGGTAGATCATAAAGTTATGATGCACCATTGTTGGTAGATCATAAAATGATGATGCTCCATTGTTGGTAAATCATAAAGTTATGATGCTCCATTGTTGGTAGATCATAAAGTTATGATGCTCTATTTTTGGTAGATCATAAAGTTATGATGCCCCATTGTTGGTAGATCATAAAGTTATGATGCCCCATTGTTGGTAGATCATAAAGTTATGATGCTCCATTGTTGGTAGATCATAAAGTTATGATGCTCCATTGTTGGTAGATCATAAAGTTATGATGCTCCATTGTTGGTAGATCATAAAGTTATGATGCTCTATTTTTGGTAGATCATAAAGTTATGCTCCATTATGGATACATCATAAAATGATGATACCCTGTTGTAGCTAGCTCTTAAAAATGTTATGCCCCGTTGTAGCCAGATCATAAGGTTATG
>NC_043022.1:2739188-2801688 GCF_006345805.1 Octopus sinensis
CTGATCTAAAATCACTTACGAAATAGTGCAACTTAGACGTGAATAAATCCGGGAAGTGTCAAAGCAGAATATTTCAAAACCCTTTGCTCGTTATAACTAATAACCTCATTCATTATCTTTTGGTTGATAAACAACAAAATAATTTCTGGAATTTAAATTAGGTGCCTAATAAAATATGAAAATATTTTGTTAACCTCCAACTTAATTTCCCTAATTAGTGGTGCATCATTCTCCAATTTAGTCACCCTTAATGTCTGCCCTGCCAAAGCAGGCTTTCCCTTTAATCCTTGGCTTATAAAAACAATTGCGTGTACTGCCATTTTTAACACATTTCTGCATCTTCAGGATGAAATCTAACGGCAAAAATTCATTCCTGTTTGAATATGTCACATGTTGAGAATGGATATAAACAAAAATTGTTTAAATGGTATGGGATGGGCAGTATACACCGTGTGCACACACAAGGATAGAATAAAATTTAATAATCTTGAACAAATTATATTTCAGCAAAATTACATCAAAAGTTATTTCCCTTGCTTATCATCTATGCATATGTAAACACAGAAAAAAGAAAAACATTTTGATTCACCCATCCACCAGTTTTGGAGATAATCAAACCAAACTTTAATGAGTTTGAGCCACTCATCCCATGAGTATTTCTGCCAAATTTGGTGAAAATCTGTTCAGCCGTTTTCCAGTAGTTTTGCAAACACACAGACAAGTGACTCCAATACCCTGCTTTCAGCATATGTAAACACAAAAAAAAGAAAAACATTTTGATTCACCCATCCACCAGTTTTGGAGATAATCAAACCAAACTTTAATGAGTTTGAGCCACTCATCCCATGAGTATTTCTGCCAAATTTGGTGAAAATCTGTTCAGCCGTTTTCCAGTAGTTTTGCAAACACACAGACAAGTGACTACAATACCCTGCTTTCAGTGCTTAGTTAAGAGAAATAACTCAAAATGACCAGTGACATATTTTTGAATAACATAGACAAGTACATCCTCGTCGTTTAACATCTGTTTTCCACCCTGGTATGGGTTGGACAGCTTGACAGGAACCTGCAAGGCTAGGGGTAACACCAGGTTTCATTGTCTGTGTTTTGGCTTGACTTCTATGGCTGGATGCCCCTCCTAATGCCAATCACTCCACAGAGTGTACTGGGTGCTTTTTACAAGGCCCTGGCACTAGTGCTTTGTCAAATAACATAAATAATATTCTTTTATACGTTTCAGTCATTTGACTGTGGTCAGGCTGCAGCACTGTGTTTAAGGGTTTTTAAGTCAAAGAAATCAACTCCAGGACTTATTCTTTGTAAGCCTAGTACTTACTCTATCAGTCTCTTTTGCCAGAGTGCTAAGTTATGGGGTCATAAACACTAACATCGGTTGTCAAGTGATGGTGAGGGAACAAAGACACACACATATACACAACAGGCTTCTTTCAGTTTCCATCTACCAAATCCATTCACAAGGCTTTGGTTGCTCTAAGATTATAGTAGAAGACACTTGCCCAAGGTGCCACACAGTGGGACTGAACTTGGAACCATGTGGTTGGCAAGGGAGCTTCTTTCCACACAGCCACGCCTAAATTATCTCTACAGTTAAGACCAGGGGTGGGCGAACTTTTTTGATCGCGGGCCGCACAGTGCGTCTTTGGAACCTTGGCGGGCCTCATTTATAAAAATCAAGTGAAAATATTTTTAAAGGCGGTTATAGACCTATAAACACACAATTGATTGAAAGGAAATTTTGTGAAATATTCCTCTCGACGGGCCGCATGAAAACCTATGGCGGGCCGCATGCGGCCCGCGGGCCGTAGTTTGCCCACCCCTGGTTAAGACCAACACCACTTGAGAAGTGGAGATAATTTCAAAAATCTTGTATTCTTTATAACTGACATGCTGATGGTGGCTACCGAGGTAGGAACATGTCCAAGATTCTCCTCTTATCTCCAGACAGGCTTATTGTCTGGAGATAAGAGGTCTCTTGGACACATGTTTCTGCCACAGTGGCCATCATCAGCACAACAATTGCTTGACAACCAATGTTGGTATGTTTACGTCCCCTTGACTTAGCAGTTTGGCAAAAGAGACCGACCGATGGAATAAGTACTGTACTTACAAAGAATATGTCCTGGAGTCAATTTGTTTGACTAAAGGCAGTGCTCCAGCATGGCCGCAATCAAATGACTGAAACAAGTGAAAGAATAAAAGAATATCGGAGGAGTGCTCAGCCACTTTCATGTTATTTCACAAGCAGGCTGTTGCATTGAAGGGGTCAATTAGAACCCTTGTCATTGTAACCAACAATGCCAGTTACCTCCTCTGCATAAAAAAAGACAAAAAAGCAGTCTGTGGCCCTAGGCCTGTGTCAGAACTTATTGATCATAGCAACAGATTATTGTTCTGATAAGTGATATCTTAAATTCTCAGAGTTTCTGAAGGACATCTGGAGGTCAAGTGGTGCACTGGTTGCGACTGGAATGCATGGCTGCAGTCCAATGACTTGAAACAAGTAAAAACATGCACACTCACACACACATACTTGCTAACACGCACATGCCCTCACACTCACGCACTCACACACACACACATGAAATCACACACTCACACACACACTCTCACACACACGCACTCTCACACACACCCACTCACACACACACACATGAAATCACACACTCAAACACACACTCTCACACACACCCACTCACACACTCACTCTCACACACACGCACTCACACACACACATGAAATCACACATGAAATCACACACTCACACACACGCACTCACACACACACACATGAAATCACACACTCACACACACACACACACACATGAAATCACACACTCACACACACACTCTCACACACACGCACTCTCACACACACCCACTCACACACACCCACTCACACACACACACTCACACACACACACATGAAATCACACACTCACACACGCACTCTCACACACACGCACTCTCACACACACCCACTCTCACACACACCCACTCTCACACACACCCACTCTCACACACACCCACTCTCACACACACCCACTCTCACACACACCCACTCACACACACACTCACACACACACACATGAAATCACACACTCACACACACACTCTCACACACACGCACTCTCACACACACCCACTCACACACACACACACATGAAATCACACACTCACACACGCACTCTCACACACATGCACTCTCACACACATGCACTCTCACACACATGCACTCTCACACACACCCACTCTCACACACACCCACTCTCACACATACTCTCACACACACTCATACACTCTCACACACACACTCACACACAAACACTCTCTCACAAACACTCTCTCACAAACACTCTCACACACACCCACTCACACACACACACTCACACACACACACTCTCACACACACACACACTCTCACACCTCACACATGCTCTCACACAGACACACTCATACATATATGTATCGTGCCATCAATTATAAAGTTGACAGCCTCATCTCCTCAACCTCACTGTGTAATTCTTATCTTGATGGCGGCTTCTGCATATTCTTCCTTTGTTCTAACCACTTGCTCTCCCCCAACCAGTATCCAGAAAGTGGGGTGGGGCTCTCCCTCCCTCCCTCCCTTTCTCTCTCTCATCTCCTGCCAACCAATCTTCATCTCGTCCTCCTTGATTTTGTCTTCTGTAAAATATTAGCACCGTCATTGCCATTTAATGGCCACTTTTCCAAGCTTGCATGGGTCAGGTGGAATTTACTGAGGCCGATTTTTTTTTTTTTTTTTTTTTTTTTGATTTTTTTTCTACAGCTGGATGCCTTTCCTGTTGCCAACGTTTACCTGTTTTCCAAAACATGGCTAAGTTTCTTTGTGGCCAGCCAGACAGGTTTTCCATGAAAGACTGGAAACAAACAACCTCGCTTATGTGACAGTGATGCTCCTTTACAACCATCGATTTATCCCAAGACTAGGGCACACCCCAAATCCACCCACACCCCACACACAGCAGGCTACTCTCATTTTCCATCAGCTGAATCCATGCTAGAGGGACAGACACAGACACACAAACATATACACACACACTTATATATATATGTACATATATACGACAGGCTTCTTTCAGTTTCCGTCTACCACATCTGCTTATAAAGCTTTGGTTGGTCCAAGGCTATAGCAGAAGACACTTGCCCAAGATGCCACGCAGTGGGACTGAACCCGGAACCATGTGGTTGGTAAGCAAGCTACTTACCACACAGCCATGCCTGCGCCTAGCAGCATTTATGAACTTTCCTGTACTTGTGTGTGTGTGTGTGGGGGGGGATTTGTTTACGTTCGTGACTTTGTGTTTGTTTCCCACTATCACTTGACAATCAATGTTGGTTTGTTTATGTCCCCATAACTTAGCAGCTCAGCAAAAGAGCTGATGGAATGCATACCAGTTTTAAAAGTAAGTACCAAGGTTGATTTGTTCAACCAGAACCCTTTAAGGTGGTGCCCCAGCATGGTCGCTGTCCAAATGATTGAAAACATGTTATCAACCACCTCACCAACAACAACACTGAACACCTTTTTCATCTCCACCCGTCTAACACCCGTGGACATGCCTACAGAGTCAGAAAACAACACAGCTTCCCGTGACTTTCGGAAACATTTTTTCACGCTCAGAGTTGCTGAAGCATGGAATAAACTGCCTGCGTCAGTTGTTGACTGCCATGACACTGCATCCTTTAAGGCCCTCATGCTTTCCGAAATCCGCCGAAACTACACCTGATTATATATACACTTTAGATGAGTTGTAGTGCACCTGAGCACTGTACACAATTATTATTATTATTATTATTATTATGTGAAAAGCAAATGAAAAGAGATTTGGTTCTTGTGAACAACTTCGACAGTGAACAGAGGTTTCTTCTTGAAGTCTAAGACAGCTGCTGGAATCCTGTCTTACTTAACCAGAACTCTCACTACACCATTTTCTATGTGGCTGTTTAGAATTCAGCTGTGAAGATTCTGTTTCACCAGACTTAACAATCTGGGTTTCGCAAGTGCAGGAAATGGAAGTTATGTTGTAGCAATGGGGTGGGATATGATATTTGATAGTAGAGGATGCTGCTGTAGCTATTGTTGTTGTTGTTTGTATATGATTCCTGGCTTACAGCTGTGTATTTTCAACATTCATCTCTGTTGAACAGCACAGGTAACAGATATCTTCTGCCTTAGTTTGCTCCTATCTTTCATTGTTAACGGAAAACCAAACAATGGAACTGAGAACACACACACACCTGTTGAGGTCTTGAAATTAATCTTGGCTTATCAGTTCTTTAGAGAGAAAAAAGATAAGATTTTCTTAAAAAAATCTCTCTGGTAACTTTTTAAAGTCATTAAGTGGATGGATGTGTTTATTAATAGCGATAGCGCTTGCATGTAGATCTAAGTACTGTCTTCAGAATTTCACTGACAATTTGACTACCTGTAAATTCAGGTAACAGAGCTAGGTCATTTGAAAAACAAGATAATGCCAAGTACCTCTAACCACCTGGTAGCAGCAGTATAGACCAGCCTGTTATTTATTATCGTTATTAACTTGCATAAACAGCACTGGCAGATGGTAAATAAAATGAGCAGGCGCAGGAGTTGCTGTGTGGTAAGTAGCTTGCTTACCAACCACATGGTTCCGGGTTCAGTCCCACTGCATGGCATCGTGGGCAAGTGTCTTCTACTATAGCCCCGGGCCGACCAATGCCTTGTGAGTGGATTTGGTAGACAGAAACTGAATGAAGCCTGTCGTATATATATATATACATATATATATGTGCTTGTGTGTCTGTGTTTGTCCCCCTAGCATTGCTTGACAACCGATGCTGGTGTGTTTACGTCCCCGTCACTTAGCGGTTCGGCAAAAGAGACCTATAGAATAAGTACTGGGCTTACCAAGAATAAGTCCCGAGGTCGAGTTACTTGACTAAAGGCGGTGCTCCAGTATGGCCACAGTCAAATGACTGAAACAAGTAAAAGAGTAAAAGAGGTGAGGTTTGAAATCTGAAGATCTCTGCTAGAATTTGCCTAGCTTTCTGTCCCTGTGCTGGAACTTTGTTAATGCTGGGATGTTTAAGACTTGCAATCGTTGTCGGTTGTGGAAAGACGTGACTGAACAACATGCGTGAACTTTTAAGATTTTATTGTTGCACTTAAAGGCAAACTGCAGTGGCCATTTACAGGTAACAACAACAGAGAAGGAAGGAAGAATTATGCCGCCTTCGAAGAAGTTACTTATGTGATGTTTTGTGAATGTTTAGTTCAGTCTGTTCAAGAACCTGGAGATGTCTGCTGCACAGACATCTGGAACCATCTGGTGTGGCAAGAATAGAGGCACATCTTGCACAGTTGCCTTAACACTCAGCAAAGAGTGTGAGCACTAAAAGCGGCTCTTTATAGGACTCAAGAAGATTGAATTATGCGATGGCTTCATACTGATCGGTAGCTTAATAGACTGACCATTGCACAAACATCTGGAACCATCTGGTGTGGCAAGGATGGAGGCACATCTTGCACAGTTGCCTTAACACTCAGCAAAGAGTGTGAGCCACTAAAAGCGGCTCTTTATAGGACTCAAGAAGATTGAATTATGCGATGGCTCATACTGATCGGTAGCTTAATGACTGACGTTGCACAAACATCTGGAACCATCTGGTTGTGGCAAGGATGGAGGCACATCTTGCACAGCTGCCTTAACACTCAGCAAAGAGTGTGAGCACTTAAAAGCGACTCTTTATAGGACTCAAGAAGATTGAATTATGCGATGGCTTCATACTGATCGGTAGCTTAATAGACTGACCGTTGCACAAACATCTGGAACCATCTGGTGTGGCAAGGATGGAGGCACATCTTGCACAGCTGCCTTAACACTCAGCAAAGAGTGTGAGCACTTAAAAGCGGCTCTTTATAGGACTCAAGAAGATTGAATTATGCGATGGCTTCATACTGATCGGTAGCTTAATAGACTGACCGTTGCACAAACATCTGGAACCATCCATCAGCCCCAACATTCTGCATGGCAAGAGGGTGAGACATGTGAGTCAGCTGATCTTAACACTTTGCAAAGAGCGTTGGCACCAAAAACGGTTCAAGAAGATTCTCAATGTGACACAATGCATCTGTAAGCTCGAGGGTAGCAAATTGACCCAGTGTTACAATTCATCTAAGTGTGCTAAGGGTTAAAGTGATTTCTTTTGTACCGTGAACCATTTACCATTCCTGTGCTTTCCCATTTCTTTGATGCCCTAAGTCCATGCTTATTTAGCTTAACCCTTTAGTGCTTAAACCGGCCATATCTGGCCCAAATATTCTACATGTTTTATATTTGAACTAGCCATATCTAGCCTCTCACACCTTGCAGTGACATTCTAAAAATAAGTAATCACATCACTGAAACCTCAAAGCTATGAGATAATGCATGATTAATTCAAAACAATTTGAGTGAAAAAGTATTACATTTAACAGAGTAATCTGAACACTAAAGGGTTAATGGTTAATCCAGTGCCGACTGCAGTAAATAAAACAGAGGAATCTAGGCCAGTTCTTTGTTCACTCACCCCCCAGTCACCTTGATCCAATATCGAAGTACTTATTACACAACTTGGTCATTAAGGAATAGTTTATTAAATATATGTAACTATTTCTGAGAGCCATCAGTTCTGGCTGGTTTTTTTTTTGGTTTTTTTGTGTGTCAGGCTCCAAAGTGGAGAATCAACCAGACAATATAGTGTTAGGTTACCATTTAGTTTAGATATTGCCATCGTGTGGCGGTGGTTGTTTACTACAATTTGACATCTGCTTCCGACCAAACCCTACCCTGTTAATGTATGTATGTATGTGTGCATGTATGTGTGCATGCATATATACATATATATATATATATATTTCTTTACTACCCACAAGGGGCTAAACATAGAGGGGACAAACAAGGACAGACGCACGGATTAAATCGATTACATCGACCCCAGTGCGTAATTGGTACTTAATTTATCGACCCCGAAAGGATGAAAGGCAAAGTCGACCTCGGCGGAATTTGAACTCAGAACGTAGCGACGGGCGAAATACCGCAAAGCACTTCGCCCGGCGTGCTAACGTCTCTGCTAGCTCACCGCCTGTGTGTATATATGTGTGCATGTATGTGTGCGTGTGTATATATATATATATGTATTTGTGTGTGTGGGGATATTATCTCTTTCTTTACTACCAACAAGGGGCTAAACACAGAGAGGACAAACAGATTAAGTCGATTATATCGACCCCAGTACGTAACTGGTACTTATTTAATCGACCCTGAAAGGATGAAAGGCAAAGTCGACCTCGGCGGAATTTGAACTCAGAACGTATCGGCAGACGAAATACCGATAAGCATTTGCGATTGGCTTCACCAATGTCTTTGTACTTTCATGGAGTGACTCTGAGTATCTTCTCTCTCTCAGATTGTAAGTAAACAAGCACCAACCAGGTTTTACAGACCTCAATGAGTTCCCAACAGGGTTTCCTCCTCAATGGAGATTACTGAACAATCACAAAATACTCGATGGCCCTGACAGACAAACATCTTAGTTTTAACCTTTCCTGCAGAGAGTTGAGCAATTAGTCACCAAATATTACCTTCCTAAATAAATGGTTTCAGGTTCAATCCCTCTGCTTAGCACTTTGGGCGAATGCCTTCTATTATAGGGCCCCAGGGGGAACAGAGCATTGTGAGTGGATTTGGTAGGGCAGAATCTGAAAAAAGCGGTGAGCTGGCAGAAACGTTAGCACGCCGGGCGAAATGCTTCGCTGTATTACGCCCGTCGCTACATTCTGAGTTCAAATTCCGCCGAGGTCGACTTTGCCTTTCATCCTTTCGGGGCTCGATAAATTAAGTACCAGTTACGCACTGGAGTCGATGTAACCGACTTAAGCCCTTTGTTTGTCCTTGTTTGTCCCCTCTATGTTCAGCCCCTTGTGGGCAATAAAGAAATAAGAATCTGAAAAAAGCCTGTTTGTGCATGTATGTTGTCTTCTTGTCTGGATGTTACATGAGAGTTGTGAGTGCCATTGTTATACAAGCAGTGTTGTTTGTTTGCAGTCCTCTGTGGAAGTATTTAGCCAAGGGGAAATGTTAAGGTATTTGGAAATAGGTGAAGATTAGTGGCAGGATGGGTATCTGGTTGTAGAATATTTGCCCCAATGAATTCCTTCTGACCCATGCAAACATGGAAAAGTGGATGTAAAAACAACGTTGATGACAACCACAGTGGTTATGGTGATGATGATGATGATGTCTATTCTCGATCATTCTGAGATTATAAGTCTGTTGTGCTCGGGTGTATGTCTCCTTGTCTTGATGTTAGGTGGCGATTGCAAGTGCCGTTTGTCCACACAAGCAGTATCTTTCATTTCTAGTCTTCTGTAGAAACCTATTTAGCCATGGCGAAATATTACCTTATTTGGAAATCGATGAAGGTTTTAGTGACAACAAGTGTATCTGGCTGTAGGAGTGGAGGCGCAATGGCCCAGTGGTTAGGGCAGCGGACTCGCGGTCATAGGATCGCGGCTTTGATTCCCAGACCGGGCGTTGTGAGTGTTTATTGAGCGAAAACACCTAAAAGCTCCACGAGGCTCCGGCAGGGGATGGTGGTGATCCCTGCTGTACTCTTTCTCTCACTCTTACTTCCTGTTTCTGTTGTGCCTGTATTTCAAAGGGCCGGCCTTGTCACTCTCTGTGTCACGCTGAATATCCCCGAGAACTACATTAAGGGTACGCATGTCTGTGGAGTGCTCAGCCACTTACACGTTAATTTCACGAGCAGGCTGTTCCGTTGATTCGGATCAACCGGAACCCTCGTCGTCGTAACCGACGGAGTGCTTCCATCATCTGGCTGTAGAATATCCGCCTCAACGAATCCCCTCTGACCTACACAAGCATGAAAACAAACAATATTGGTGACGACAATGATGATTGCTATTTTCAACGATTCTGAAATTATTTCCAATTACCCAATCATTCTTATCAAAAATTGATTTCATAAACATTCACAAGTATTTCTAGTCATCCATTTTCCCACTTTTATCCTCTTTATCTCAACAATTTCACCAAATTTCATAACCGCTTCACATACTTCAAAATAGCCATTATTACATATCTATCGCTTTAGTTTCAATGCCTCGTTACCCCATCGGTAATTAGTAGTTGCGGATCATAAATAAAAATGATTACCTACTGGATTGCATGTGCAAACTGTTTACAATACTTCATAATTTGTCTTCTCTACTGGTGTTCCATATACTGTAATATATATATATATATATATATATATATATATATATAGGCGCAGGAGTGGCTGTGTGGTAAGTAGCTTGCTAACCAACCACATGGTTCCGGGTTCAGTCTGTAGCCTCGGGCCGACTAATGCCTTGTGAGTGGATTTGGTAGACGGAAACTGAAAGAAGCCCGTCGTATACATGTATATATATATATATAGGTGCAGGAGTGGCTGTGTGGTAAGTAGCTTGCTAACCAACCACATGGTTCCGGGTTCAGTCCCACTGCGTGGCATCTGGGCAGGTGGCTTCTGAGCATAGCCTCGGGCCGACCAAAGCTTGTGAGTCGATTGGTAGACGGAAACTGAAAGAAGCCCGTCGTATACATGTATATAATATATAAGTGCAGGAGTGGCTGTGTGGTGTGGTAAGTAGCTTGCTAACCAACCACATGGTTCCGGGTTCAGTCCTATAGTGCCAGGAGGTGGCTACGTGGGGTAAGTAGCTTGCTAACCAACCACATGGTTCCGGGTTCAGTCCCACTTGCATGGCGACATTGGGCAAGTATAAGTGTCTTCCGCTATAGCCTCGGGCCCCGACCAAAGCCTTGTGAGTGGATTTGGTAGACGGAAACTGAAAGAAGCTTGTCGTATATATGTATGTATATATATAGTAGTATGTGTGTGGATATGTTGTGTGGCTGTGTATGTGTCCCCTCTAGCATTGCTTGACAACCGATGATGGTGTGTTTACGTCCCGCTACTTAGCGTTCGTCGGCAAAGAGACGATAGAATATAGTATGGGCTTACAAAGAATAAGTCCAGGGGTCGATTTGCTCGACTAAACGGTGGTGCTCAGCATGGCCGCAGTCAAACTACTGAAACAAGAAACGAAAAGAAATAAGAAAAAAAATATATATATATGTAAAATTGGTGGTGTTGATAGTAGTACTACAGTCGCTTGTCTACTTGACTTTAAATGATTGGTTGAACTTTGGTACTTAACGGTATCTCCTCCTTTCTAAAGTTTAGTGTGTGTGTGTGATTTACTGCTAGTTCGTTTCCTTCTTTGTGTCTCGAAACACTTCATCTGCTACAGCTTTCGAGGAAAAAGAATTTATGCGGTGTTAACCTTCCTTGGTCAGTGGCCTTCCCTTTGATTGCCCTTCCTAATGCCAACCATTGCCAGATAGACTGGGCCTGATGCAGCCTTCTGGCTCACAGACCCCAGTTTAAACCGTCCAACCCATGCTAGCATGGAAAACGGACGCTAAATGATGATGATGATTCAAACGTGTGAAAGGTGAACTTCTGGAGACTAACACTTAATGGCTTTAAGGGAAAATAGTAGTAATAATAATAATAATAATGATGATACTCCTTTTTATTGTAGGGACAAGGCTGGAGTTTTCTGGGGAGGGGGCGAGTTGATTACATCGACTCAGCTGGTACTTAATTAGTCAGCTGGTACTTAATTAGTCAGCTGGTACTTAATTACTCAGCTGGTACTTAATTACCCTGAAAGGATGAAAGACAAAGTCAACCTTGGTGTAGTTTGAACTCAGAATGTGAAGATGAGATGAAATACTGCTAAGCATTTCATCCTGTGTGCTATCAGTTCTGCCAGCTCACCGCCTTAAATAATAATAATAATAATAATAATCCTTTCTGCTATAGGCACAAGACTTGAAATCTTGGGGAAGGAAACTAGTCTATTGCATCCCCCCACATATACAAACCTACCCACCAGTACACAGCTGGTATTTAATTTATCAACCCCAAAAAGGACAAAAGGCAAAATCGACCTCAGCTGAATTTGAACTCGGGATGTAAAGACAGATGAAATGCCTCTAAGCATTTTGCCCGGTGTGCTAACAGTTCTGCCAACTCGCCACAATAATAATAATAATAATAATAATAATCGCAAATTCTAGTCTAGAGTTTCGGTGACACTCCTATTGCTAATCTTCAGAGACATGTTTATAGATTAATTCTGTTTTATTTAATTTTCTTTTCCTTGATTAGTGATATCTGCTTCTGTTGTTGTTGTTCACTGTGTCAGCCCAGGTCAGGGTGATCTATGATCAAAAGTATTCCAGCCTTGACTCTCCTGTCGGTCTTCAAATTTAGCGCACCTAGGACAATGTTATATATATATAACGTGTCCTACTTGGTGAGGAGGAGAGGTGAAAGACAGCAGGTTGTGATTTGTGGGAGGTTTTGGCTGCTATTTCTAATGGGTCTGAGGTTCTCTTGTTGGTTTGTAATGTATGTTGCACGGTTTTAAATGCTTTGCCGACTGAGCAGTATACAGGGTGGGTTCGTGAGACTGTGGCAGTAGCTGTACATTGTCATCACCACCACAACTACCACCACTACCACCACCATCATCATCACTTATCACTGCCATTGCTACCACCACTGCCATCGCCACCACCATCACTGCCATCGCCACTACCACTGCCATCGCCACCACCACCACTGCCATCGCCACCACCATCACTGCCATCGCCACCACCACCACTGCCATCGCCACCACCACCACTGCCATCGCCACCACCACCACTGCCATCGCCACCACCACCTGCCATCGCCACCACCATCACTGCCATCCAACCACCATGCTGCCATCGCCACCCACCACCACTGCCATCGCCACCACCACCACTGCCATCGCCACCACCATCACTGCCATCCGCCACCACCATGACTGCCATCGCACCCACATCACATGCCATCGCCACCACCCACCACTGCCATCGCCACCACCACCACTGCCATCGCCACCACCACCACTGCCATCGCACCACCACCACTGCCATCGCCACCCACCACCACTTGCCATCGCCACCACCATCACTGCCATCGCCACACCACACCATCACTGCCATCGCCACTACCACTGCCATCGCCACCATCACTGCATCGCCCACTACCACTGCCATCGCCACCACCACCCACTGCCCATCGCACCCACCACATGCCCATCGCCACCACCACTGCCATCGACACCACCATCACTGCCATCGCCACCACCACCACTGCCATCGCCACAACCATCACTGCCATCGCACCACCACCATCACTGCCATCGCCACCACCACTGCCATCGCCACCACCACCACTGCCATCGCCCACCACCACACTGCATCGCCACCACCTCACACTGCCATCGCCACACCACCACTGCCATCGCCACCACACCACTGCCATCGCCACTACACTGCCATCGCCACCACCATCACTGCCATCGCCACCACCACCACTGCCATCGCCCACACAATCACTGCCATCGCCACCACCACTGCCATCGCCACCACCACCACTGCCATCGCCACCCCATCACTGCCATCGCCACACCACTGCCATCGCCACCACCACCACTGCCATCGCCACCACCCACCACTGCCATCGCCACCACCATCACTGCCATCGCACCACCACTGCCATCGCCACCACCACCACCAAACCACACTGCCATCGCACACCACCACCACCACTGCCATCGCCACCACCACCACTGCCATCACACACCACCCACTGCCATCGCCACTACCACTGCCATCGCCACCACCATCACTGCCATCGCCACCACCACCACTGCCATCGCCACCACCACCACTGCCATCGCCACCACCACTGCCATCGCCACCACCACTCACTGCCATCGCCACCACCACTGCCATCGCCACCACCACCACTGCCATCGCCACCACCACCACTGCCATCGCCACCATCACTGCCATCGCCACTACCACCACTGCCATCGCCACCACCATCACTGCCATCGCCACATCACTGCCATCGCCACTCCCACCACTGCCATCGCCACCACCATCAACTGCCATCGCCACCACCATCACTGCCATCGCCACCACACACCACTGCCATCGCCACCACCATCACTGCCATCGCCACCACCATCACTGCCATCGCCACCACCATCACTGCCATCGCCACCACCACTGCCATCGCCACCACCACACTGCCATCGCCACCACCATCACTGCCATCGCCACCATCACTGCCATCGCCCACTACCACCACTGCCATCGCCACCACCACCACTGCCATCGCCACCACCATCACTGCCACCGCCACCACCACTGCCATCGCCACCACCACCACTGCCATCGCCACCACCATTCACTGCCATCGCCACCACACCACCACTGCCATCGCCACCACCACCACTGCCATCGCCACCACCATCACTGCCATCGCCACACCACTGCCATCGCCACCACCACCACTGCCATCGCCACCACCACCACTGCCATCGCCACCACCACCACTGCCATCGACCACTACCACTGATGCCATCGCCACACCACTGCTATCGCCACCACATCACTGCCATCGCCACCGCCACCACCGCCATCGCCACCACCACCACCACCATCGCCACCACCACACTGCCATCGCCACCGCCACCACTGCCATCGCCCCACCACATTGCCATCGCCACCACCAACTGCCATCACCACCACTGCCATCGCACCACCACCACTGCCATCGCCACCACATCACTGCCATCGCCACCACCATCACTGCCATCGCCACCACCACCACTGCCATCGCCACCCCACCACTGCCCATCGCCACACCATCACTGCCATCGCCACCACCACTGCCATCGCCACCACCACCACTGCCATCGCCCACCACCACCACTGCCATCGCCACCACCATCACTGCCATCGCCACCACCACTGCCATCGCCACCACCACTGCCATCGCAACCACCATCATGGCCATCTGCCACCACCACTGCCATCGCCACACCACACCACTGCCATCGCCACCACCATCACTGCCATCGCCACACCATCACTGCCATCGCCACTACCACTGCCATCGCCACCACCACTGCCATCGCCACCACCACTGCCATCGCCACCACCATCACTGCCATCGCCACTACCACTGCCATCGCCACCACCACTGCCATCGCCACCACCACCACTGCCATCGCCACCACCATCACTGCCATCGCCACCACCATCACTACCATCGCCACCACACAATGCCATCGCCACTACCACTGCCATCGCCCACACCATCACTGCCATCGCCACCACCACCAACTGCCATCGCCACCCCCACCCCCCCACCACCACCACAATCCTGCCCCGCCCCACCAATCACTGCCATCGCCACACCACCACTGCCATCGCCACTACCACTGCCATTGCCACCACCACCACTGCCATCGCCACCACCATCACTGCCATCGCCACCACCATCACTGCCATCGCCACCACCACCACTGCCATCGCCACCACCACCACTGCCATCGCCACCACCATCACTGCCATCGCCACCACCATCACTGCCATCGCCACCACCACTGCCATCGCCACTACCACTGCCATCGCCACCACCATCACTGCCATCGCCACCACCACCACTGCCATCGCCACCACCATCACTGCCATCGCCACCACCACTGCCATCGCCACCACCACCACTGCCATCGCCACCACCACCACTGCCATCGCCACCACCACCACTGCCATCGCCACCACCACACCACTGCCATCGCCCACTACCACTGCCATCGCCACCACCCACTCCCATCGCCACCACCATCACTGCCATCGCCACCACCATCACTGCCATCGCCACCACCACTGCCATCGCCACCACCATCACTGCCATCGCCACCACCATCACTGCCATCGCCACCACCATCACTGCCATCGCCACCACCACTGCCATCGCCACCACCATCACTGCCATCGCCACTACCACTGCCATCGCCACCACCATCACTGCCATCGCCACCACCACCACTGCCATCGCCACCACCACCACTGCCATCGCCACCACCATCAATGCCATCGCCACCACCATCACCCAACTCGCATCGCCCACCACCACTGCCATCGCCACTACCACTGCCATCGCCACCACCACCACTGCCATCGCCACCACCACCACTGCCATCACCACTACCACTGCCATCGCCACCACCACTGCCATCGCACCACCATCACTGCCATCGCCACCACCACTGCCATCGCCACCACCATCAGTGCCATCGCCACTACCACTGCCATCGCCACCACCATCACTGCCATCGCCACCACCATCACTGCCATCGCCACCACATCACTGCCATCGCCAACCATCACTGCCATCGCCACCACCACTGCCATCGCCACCACCATCACTGCCATCGCACTACCACTGCCATCGCCACACCACCATCACTGCCATCGCCACCACCATCACTGCCATCGCCACCACCATCACTGCCATCGCCACCACCACCACTGCCATCGCCACCACCACCACTGCCATCGCCACCACCACCCCACTGCCATCGCCACTACCACTGCCATCGCCACCACCACGCATCGCCACCCCACATCACTGCCATCGCCACCACCACTGCCATCGCCACCACCATCACTGCCATCGCCACCACCATCACTGCCATCGCCACCACCATTGCCAATCGCCACTGCATCGCCACCACACTGCCATCGCCACCACCACCACTGCCATCGCCACCACCACCACTGCCATCGCCACCACCACCACTGCCATCGCCACCACCATCACTGCCATCGCCACCACCATCACTGCCATCGCCACCACCACTGCCATCGCCACCACCATCACTGCCATCGCCACCACCACTGCCATCGCCACCACCACCACTGCCATCGCCACCACCACCACTGCCATCGCCACCACCACTGCCATCGCCACCACCATCACTGCCATCGCCACCACCACCACTGCCATCGCCACCACCATCACTGCCATCGCCACCACCACTGCCCATCGCACCACCACCACTGCCATCGCCACCACCACCACTGCCATCGCCACACCACCACTGGCATCGCCACCACCACCTCTGCCATCGCCACACCACCACTGCCATCGCCACACCACCACTGCCATCGCCACCACCACCACTGCCATCGCCACCACCACCACTGCCATCGCCCACACCACTGCCATCGCCACCACCACCACTGCCATCGCCACCACCATCACTGCCATCGCCAACTACCACTGCCATCGCCACCCACCACCACTGCCATCGCCACCACCACCACTGCCATCGCCACCACCACCACTGCCATCGCCACCACCACTGCCATCGCCACCACCACCACTGCCATCGCCACCACCACCACTGCCATCGCACCCCATCACTGCATCGCCACCACCACTGCCATCGCCACCACCACCACTGCCATCGCCACCACCATCACTGCCATCGCCACGACCACTGCCATCGCCACCACCATCACTGCCATCGCCACCACCACCACTGCCATCGCCACCACCATCACTGCCATCGCCACCACCACCACTGCCATCGCCACCACCACCACTGCCATCGCCACCACCACTGCCATCGCCACCACCACTGCCATCGCCACTACCACTGCCATCGCCACCACCATCACTGCCATCGCCACCACCACTGCCATCGCCACCACCACCACTGCCATCGCCACCACCACCACTGCCATCGCCACCACCACTGCCATCGCCACACCACCACTGCCATCGCCACCACCTCACTGCCATCGCCACCACCATCACTGCCATCGCCACCACCATCACTGCCTTCGCCACCACCACTGCATCTCCGCACTACCACTGCCATCGCCACCACCACCACTGCCATCGCCACCACCCCACTGCCATCGCCCACCACCACCACTGCCATCGCCACCACCATCACTGCCATCGCCCCCTCCACTGCCATCGCCACACACCACTGCCATCGCCACCACCATCACTGCCATCGCCCACCACCACCACTGCCATCGCACCACCACCACTGCCATCGCCACTGCCATCACACCACCATCACTGCCATCGCCACCACCACTGCCATCGCCACCACCACTGCCATCGCCACCACCACCACTGCCATCGCCACCACCACCACTGCCATCGCCACCACCAATCACTCCATCGCCACCACCACTGCATCGCCACCACCCACCACTGCCATCGCCACCACCACCACTGCCATCGCCACTACCACTGCCATCGCCACCACCATCACTGCCATCGCCACCACCATCACTGCCTTCGCCACCACCACTGCCATCGCCACTACCACTGCCATCGCCACCACAACCACTGCCATCGCCACCACCACCACTGCCATCGCCACCACCACAACTGCCATCGCCACCACATCACTGCCATCGCCCTCCACACTGCCATCGCCACCACCATGCCATCGCCACCACCACCACTGCCATCGCCACCACCACCACTGCCATGCCGCCACACCACCACTGCCATCCACGCCACTGCCATCACCACCACCATCACTGCCATCGCCACCACACTGCCATCGCCACCACCACTGCCATCGCCACCACCACCACTGCCATCGCCACCACCACCACTGCCATCGCCACCACCACTGCCCATCGCCACCACCATCACTGCCATCGCCACCACCACCACTGCCATCGCCACCACCACCACTGCCATCGCCACCACCACCACTGCATCGCCACTACACTGCCATCGCCACCACATCATGCACATCGCCACCACCACACTGCCATCGCCACCACCACTGCCATCCCCACCACCACCACTGCCATCGCCACCACCACCACTGCCATCGCCACCACCACCACTGCCATCGCCACCACCACCACTGCCATCGCCACCACCACTGCCATCGCCACCACCACCACTGCCATCGCCACCACCACCACTGCCATCGCCACCACCACCATGCCATCCACCACCACCACTGCCATCGCCACCACCATCACTGCCATCGCCACCACCACAAGCCCATCACCACCACCACCACTGCCATCGCCACCACCATCACTGCCATCGCCACCACCACCACTGCCATCGCCACCACCACCACTGCCATCGCCACCACCACCACTGCCATCGCCACCACCATCACTGCCATCGCCACCACCACTGCCATCGCCACCACCACCACTGCCATCGCCACCACCATCACTGCCATCGCCACTACCACCACTGCCATCGCCACCACCACTGCCATCGCCACCACCACCACTGCCATCGCCACCACCACCATGCCATCGCCACCACCATCACTGCCATCGCCACCACCACCTGCCGCATCATCGCCCACCACCATCACTGCCATCGCCACCACCACTGCCATCCACCACCACCACTGCCATCGCCACCACACCACTGCCATCGCCACTACCACTGCCATCGCCACTACCACTGCCATCGCCACCACCACAAGCCCATCACCACCACCACTGCCACCGTCACCATCAGTGATTGATCCTCTAATATAGTACCCTTAGTATAATACTTTATGGTTCTTTTTCGAGGGATGGATGAAAGCTGCAACAGAAATGGCTGAAAGAAGAATGTAGTTTGGCGCTTCACCATTTTCTATTGATTTTTTTTTTCTTTTTTTTTTTGCCCCTTGGACATTCAACTCTGTATATTTTGTTCTTGCTGTTGCCTATCACCCAGACCAGTCTTGAGTCAGCTGACCTACGGTCAAAGATATTTAAGGCCGTGATTATCCCATTCTTCGGGATATCAGGAATTACAAAGCATGTCCAAAACTCTGCCTTTCTACCTATTTTTTAAGGGTAGTAGGGTGTGATTTGAGGAAAAGTTTGGCTGCTATATCTAGCAGGTCAAGTGACCACAGAGGGGTTGACACATGGTGTGTATGTGCATTTGTATTTTGTGTGTGTGTGTGTGTGTGTGTTCAGTTTATTTTATCCATTATAAGCAGGGTTAGTCTTGATTGACCTCACCTATGGTCAGACATTTAAGGCCATGATCATCTCATTCTTTTGAATATCAGGGACTACATGCCCAAAACCTTTCCCTTCTATCCATTTTTTAAGGGCAGTAGAGTGTGATATGAGGAAAAGTTTGGCTGCTATATCTAGCAGGTCACATGACCACATAGGGGTCGACACGTGTGTGTGTGTATGTATGTGTGTTCTTCAGTTTCTTGTATCCATTATAGGCAATATACTTTGTAGTATATTCTGGTTGCTTAATGAAATACCAAGTACCTATAAGTCATTTATCTTATAATTATCTTTTACTTGTTTTAGTCATTAGGCTGTGGCCATGCTGGGGCACCATCTTGAAGGGTTTTAGTTGACCAAATCTACCCCAGTGTTTTTGTATTTTTTTTTAAGGCTGGTACTCAGTCTGTCGTTATCCTTTTGTTGAACCGCTAAGTCATGGGTACCTAGAACCATGTGGTTTTGAAGCTTTGCCTCTCAAGTTCCACTCAAATGAATATGAAAGTATAATTTTTTTTCCTGTTTTTTTTTTCTTCTTTTCCGTCGCAGGCCTGTCAAGATGAACCGTCAAATCTGGAATGCATACATGTGTGTGTGTGTGTGGTGTGTATATGTATGTGTGTTCTTTAGTTTGTTGTATCCATTATAGGCAAGGGCCCTTTTGAAGCTTTGCCTCTCAAGTTCCACTCAAACGAATATGAAAGTATAATTTTCTTTTTCTTCTTTTCCGTCGCAGGCCTGTCAAGATGAACCGTCAAATCTGGAATGCATACACGTGTGTGTGTGTGTGTGTGTATGTATGTGTGTTCTTTAGTTTGTTGTATCCATTATAGGCAAGGGCCCTTTTGAAGCTTTGCCTCTCAAGTTCCACTCAAACGAATATGAAAGTATAATTTTCTTTTTCTTCTTTTCCGTCGCAGGCCTGTCAAGATGAACCGTCAAATCTGGAATGTATACACAAGTCGGAACTATTTCCTAAAAAGGAACTGGTGACAGAAGATCGCTACCTGCAGTTCCCTTTCCCTCTTTTGTGCGGAGAGTCTGTCGAGTACCTTGGCAAAATTGACGATGGCATCATAGCTCTGTCCAACTTCAGGGTCCTGATCAAATGTAAAGATTTATTTGCCAACGTCCCAATTGGACTGATTGAATTTGTTGAGACCAGAGACATTTTCCACATCGCAATATATTGTAAAGATGCTACAGTTGTCAAGTAAGTAAACACCCGCCTTCTGAATCGTCCACTTTTTGTTGTTGTTGTTTAGTTTAAAATCAACATTGATCAAGCAAACCTGTGATAAAATAATACGTAGGAGTGGCTGTGTGGTAAGTAGCTTGCTAACCAACCACATGGTTCTGGGTTCAGTCCCACTGCGTGGCATCTCGGGCAAGTGTTTTCTGCTATAGCCCCGGGCCGACCAATGCCTTGTGAGTGGATTTGGTAGACGGAAACTGAAAGAAGCCCGTCGTATATATGTATATATATATAAGTGTGTGTGTGTATATGTTTGTGTGTGTGTTTGTGTGTCTGTGTTAGTCCCTCTAGCATTGCTTGACAACCGATGCTGGTGTGTTTACGTCCCCGTCACCTAGCGGTTCGGCAAAAGAGACCGATAGAATAAGTACTGGGCTTACAAAAGAATTAGTCCCGGGGTCGAGTTGCTCGATTAAAGGCGGTGCTCAAATGACTGAAACAAGTAAAAGAGTAAAGAGTATTCTAGTCTTATGGCTCAATGGTTACAGTGTCGGGCTCACAATCCTGAGGTAGTGAGTTCGATTCCCAGACCAGGCTGTGTGTTGTGTTCTTGAGCAAGACACTTTATTTCGCATTGCTCCAGTTCACTCAGCTGTAGAAATGAGTAGCGACATCACTGGTGCCAAGCTATATCGGCCCCTTTGCTTTCCCTTGGATAACATCAGTGGTGTGGAAAGGGGAGGCTGATATGCATGGGTGACTACTGGTCTTCCACAGACAATCTGGCCCTGACTTGTACCTCAGAAGAGAACTATCTAGGTGCAATCCCATGAGATCATATTTGATTGAAGAGAGTCTTTACTCTTTATATATTTATATAAAAGGCGGCAAACTGGCAGAAACGTTAGTGCGCCGGGCGAAATGCGTAGCCGTATCTCATCTGCGGTTACGTTCTGAGTTCAAATTCCACCGAGGTTGACTTTGCCTTTCATCCTTTCGGGGTCGATAAATTAAGTACCAGTTGCGCACTGGGGTCAATGTAATCGACTTAGTCCGTTTGTCTGTCCTTGTTTGTCCCCTCTATGTTTAGCCCCTTGTGGACAATAAGGAAATATATATATATATATTTTTCTCCTTGTCTTTGGATAACATCGGTGGAATGGAGATGGGTGACTGCTGGTCTTCTGTAAACAACTTTGCCTGGGCTTGGGCCTCGTAGGGTAACTTTATAGGTGCAATCTCATAGTCATTCTTGACCGAAGGGGCCTTCTTTTTAGTTTAAAGCAGTGATTTCATGGGTGACTAATGCGTTGGACAGGTGTTGATGAAGGAGCTCAAAGTCGCAAAATATATATCATATATGCCCATTACCAATTTTTCATCTGCAATCTCACTCTTTGATTACATCTAGCATCTCAGATATAAAACGTAATTTAAAAAAAATAAATAAGGCGAAGGAGTGGCTGTGTGGTAAGTAGCTTGCTTACCAACCACATGGTTCTGGGTTCAGTCCCACTGCGTGGCATCTTGGGCAAGTATCTTCTACTATAGCCTTGGGCCGACCAAAGCCTTGTAAGTGGATTTGATAGACGGAAACTGAAAGAAGCCCGTCGTATATATATATATATATATATATATATATGTATGTTTGTGTATCTGTGTTTGTCCCTCTAGCATTGCTTGACAACCGATGCTGGTGTGCTTACGTCCCCGTCACTTAGCGGTTCGGCAAAAGAGACCGATAGAATAAATACTGGGCTTACAAAGAATAAGTCCCGGGGTCGATTTGCTCGACTAAAGGCGGTGCTCCAGCATGGCCGCAGTCAAATGACTGAAACAAGGAAAAGAGTAAGTGCTGGCTATAATTTCTATAGACAATCTGTAGATCACGTTGAATACACCGGTTCTTGTCCGATCACCGAAGTTAAGCAACGTCGAGCCTAGTGAGTACTTAGATGGGTGACTGCTTGGGAAACCTAGGTGCTGTAAGTATCTCTCAAGCTTCTTTGATAACCTGGACGTTATCAAAGAAGCTTGAGAGGCGGTTGGATGGAACCTACACTCGCCTCCTTATGAGAGCTCAAAATCTCTCGTGGAAGCGCCATCCAACCAAAATGCAAATATATGGGAAACTACCACCTGTGTCATCTCTTGTGAAAGGTAGGAGAGTCCAGTTTGCTGGACATTGTTGTAGAGCTGAAAAAGAGGTAATTTCTACTCTCCTCCCCTGGAAGCCATCTACTCGCAATGCCAGAGGGCGCACACTCTCCTACCCTGATGTAATCTCCAGGGATACAGGCATCCAGCAATAGAACCTCCGTAATGCCATGATGGACCGTGAAGTCTGGCGTAGCATGGTAAATTCCATTGTCTCGACCACGGTCGAACAATGATGAATGATGATGTAAGTATCTCACATTTTTAAAGGTGGTGCTCAAGCATGGCCACAGTCAAATGTCTGAAACAAGTAAAAGGATAAATAACCTTAGCAGGTGATCTAAGAGCACTGCTAACACAGTAGAGCTTGGTATTGACTTAGAAAAGCATTCAGTATACTTTGTAGTATATTTTGGTTGCTTAATGAAATACCAAGTACCTATAAGTCATTTATCTTATAATTATCTTTTACTTGTTTTAGTCATTAGGCTGTGGCCATACTGGGGCACCATCTTGAAGGGTTTTAGTTGAACAAATCTACCCCAGTGTTTTTTTTTTTTTGTTTTTTTTAAGGCTGGTACTCAGTCTGTCGTTATACTTTTGTTGAACTGCTAAGTCATGGGTACCTAGAACCATGTGGTTAGGAAGCAAACTTCTTGTCACACAGCCACACCTACACCAGTGTGTGTGTGTCTAGGTGTGGCTGTGTGGTAAGAAGTTTACTTCTCAACCACATGGTTCCAGGTTCAGTCTCACTGCGTGGCACCTCGGGCAACTGTTATATCCCTGGGCTGACCAAAGCCTTGTGAGTGGATTTGGTAGACAGGAACTGAGAAAAGGCCATTATGTATGTATCCTACCATCACTTGACAACCAGTGTTGGTGTGTTTACATCACTCTAACTTAGCAATTTGGCAAAAGAGACTGACAGAATAAGTACCAGGCTTAAAAAAAAATTAAGTGCTTGGGTCATTTCGGCTGACTAAAATCTTCAAGGCAGTGCCCCAGCATGGCCACCTCTAATGTTTGAAACACGTAAAAAGAAAGTAAGATAAAAGGTGTTTATGTCATCATCATCATCATCATCGTTTAACATCTGCTTTCCATGCTGGCATGGGTTGGATGGTTTGACCGGGGTCTGGGAAGCCAGGAGGCTGCACCAGGCTCCAATCTTGATCTGGCAAGGTTTCCACAGCTGGGTGCCCTTCCTAACACCAACCTCTCCAAGAGTGTAGTGGGTGCTTTTTACGTGCCAGCAGCGCGGGAGCCTGTCATGCATCACTGGTATCAACCACACTCGAATGATGCTTTTTACATGCCACCAGCACAGGAATCATTTAGGAGGCACTAGAAACGACCACACTTGAACAGTGCTTTTTACGTGCCACCAACACGAAACTATAAGAGAATTTGGTTGGTGGAAACTGTACAAGAGCCTGTTGCATGTGCACCTTTGAGTTTGTGCTTGTCTCCCCTTACACTGTTTTACTGTGGGGATGGTTTGTTTATGTCCCTAAAATTTAGTTCAGCAAAAAAGAGACCAAAAGGTTGAATTCTTTGACTAAAGTTCTTTCAAGGCAGAGCCGTAGTATGGCCACAGTTCATTGAGGGGGTGAAAAAACCCCTTATGTAGTAGAATATATCAAAGTCTACACTATCCAGTCTGTCCTTTCTATTTCTGAAACAAGACAGAGTGATATGAGAGAGGTTTGACTGCTATTTTTAGCAGATTAAGTGACCAGATAAATGCTTCCTTTATTCTGGGGCTAAACAATGACTGCACTTATGAACACATCACATTCAGAGTCGTTGTTTAAGCCTAAATCAATAATGATCCAGCAAAGTCAGAATAGAAAGCATTCCAGCTGTGACCATCCTGCCTTATGCTTTCTCCAGACATAATGTCTCTCTACACTATTTAATATCAATTCCATTTTTTAAATCACAAAGTTTGATTTTTGTGGGCATTCTGACTGCTATTTCTAGTAAGCCGAGCAACTGTATAGAGGCTCTTTAGCATATTTCTTGTAGTTTTGTCGAAGGCATCCAGTCTCTGTAGTATCAGCATGAAAGGGATGTGGTACAACTAACCCCCTGGATACTATGCTAGTCTATTACCGCATGTAGTTTCCACCCCAGGAGACTCGCCAATTAAAAGAACTGCTTGAGAGACAGATTGCTATTTCTCTCTCTCCATCTTTCTTGCTTGCTCTCTCTCTCTCTGTCTTTCTCTATTTGTCTCTCGTCTCTCTATCTCTATCTCTCTGTCTCTCTATCTCTATCTCTCTGTCTCTCTAGTTGTCTCTCCCTCTCTCTTTGTCTCTCTCTCTCTCTTTGTCTCTCTCTCTCTCTTTGTCTTTCTCTCTTTCTTTGTCTCTCTCTTTTCTTTGTCTCTCTCTCTCTCTTTGTCTCTCTCTCTCTTTCTTTATCTCTCTCTCTCTGTCTCTCTCTTTGTTTCTCTTTCTCTCTCTCTCTCTCTCTCTGTCTTTCCCTCTCTCTCTGTCTCCCTCTCTCTCTGTCTCCCTCTCTCTTTGTCTCCCTCTCTCTTTCTCTCTCTCTCTCTATAATTGTCTCTCTCTCTCTCTCTGTCCATCTCTCCCTCTGTCTTTATCTTTCCTTCTCTTGCTATCTCTCTCTCTCTCTCTCTCTCACTCTTCCTCTGTCTCCCATCCCCCTCCCCCACCTCTTTTCTCTAATAAACATAATTACTCCTTTCATTTATCAGGAATGTTTTTTAATGTTTTCCTTTGAAAACCAAAAATCTTTCCTCTCCTCTCCTCTCCTCCTTTTTCACTCTCAATTGATTCCACATTAAAATATTGTCTTCTTGCTTTTCCACTCCCTCTCTCTCTCTCTCTCTCTCTCTCTCTCTCCCCATCACTCTTCGCTTACCTCCCCTTACCTGTCTCCCTCCCCACCTCTATCATCCTCCTCCCCCCTCACTGTCTTACATAATTCTCATTTGATTCTATGCTTGGCTCTCCCTCTCTTTCTGCTCTCCCTGCCTTCCTGCTTCTCTCTCTCTTTCTGCTCTCCCTGCCTTCCTGCTTCTCTCTCTCTCTCTTTCTGCTCTCCCTGCCTTCCTGCTTCTCTCTCTCTCTCTTTCTGCTCTCCCTGCCTTCCTGCTTCTCTCTCCCCCCTCTCTCTAAACTCTCCCTCCGTCTCCTCTTTCTCTCCTTGATATTCTCAATTGGATCCATTTTATAAAATACCGATTCCCCTGCCCACCCCCCACCCCACTTTCATCTTCAAACCTGACCACCACCACTTA
Source organism: Octopus sinensis (assembly GCF_006345805.1). NCBI lineage: Eukaryota > Metazoa > Mollusca > Cephalopoda > Octopoda > Octopodidae > Octopus > Octopus sinensis. Next base: position 2,765,892 of record NC_043022.1, read on the forward strand.
TCACTCAATACAGAGACAGAGAGAGAGAGAACTGTGTTAATACTCGGCTGTTGATTCAATTCCTGTGTGTCCCCTGCTAATGTTCTCCATGGCAACCATCTGAAAGCTCCAGCTCAGGTTATTGTTTAACCTATCAATTTACCCCCTTTTGAAACGGTTCTTGGCTTGGAACTATCTTCTTCTTCAGATTCTATTATTCACATTCCCATTGTTCCATTTAATATGTTTCACAATAACATTCAGGCGCAGGAGTGGCTGTGGGGTAAGTAGCTTGCTAACCAACCACATGGTTCCGGGTTCAGTCCCACTGTGTGGCATCTTGGGCAAGTGTCTTCTGCTATAGCCCCGGGCCGACCAATGCCTTGTGAGTGGATTTGGTAGACGGAAACTGAAAGAAGCCCATTGTATTATGTGTGTGTTTGTGTGTCTGTGTTTGACAACCGATGCTGGTGTGTTTACGTTCCCGTCACTTAGCGGTTCGGCAAAAGAGACCGATAGAATAAGTACTGGGCTTACAAAGAATAAGTCCCGGGGTCGAGTTGTTCGACTAAAGGCTGTGCTCCAGCATGGCCGCAGTCAAATGACTGAAACAAGTAAAAGAGTATACTTTCATGCCACATGTTGATAACATCACATGCTCATATTGTCACATGTTGATAATGTCACATGTCAATAATGTCACATCTGTGAGATTTTTTTTTCACAAGAGATTGAGGATAGTACATGTTGAAGAAGTGTAATTATTTCTGTCTCCATTTGCTCTCCACAGTGACTCTGATCATTCAGATAAAACATATTTAATCAAGATAGCTGAACAGCTTATCAAGGAACCATTTTGTCTCGTTTGTTTGTGCCTCTTAACCTCCTTACTGCCACACATCGAATGGAAAACACTGTCTCTACGTTTTGATTAATTTTTAAAATAATAAACAAGCATAGGACGCGGGAGTGGCTGTGTGGTAAGTAGCTTGCTTACGAACCACATGGTTCCGGGTTCAGGCCCACTGCGTGGCACCTATAGCCTCGGGCCGACCAATGCCTTGTGAGTGGATTTGGTAGGTGGAAACTGAAAGAAGCCCGTCGTATATATATATATATATATATATATATATATATGTGTGTGTGTGTATGTTTGTGTGTCTGTGTTTTCCCCCCAACATCACTTGACAACCGATGCTGGTGTGTATACGTCCCCGTAACTTAGCGGTTTGGCAAAAAGCGTCCGACAAAATAAGTAGGCTTACAAAGAATAAGTACTGGGGTCGATTTGATCGACTAAAGGCGGTGCTCCAGCATGGCCACAGTCACATGACTGAAACAAGTAAAAGAGTAAGCAGGCATCGTACCTCAGAGGGGAACTTTCTAGGTGCAATCCCATGGTCATTCATAACCAAAGGGGCTATTCAGCCTTATACTATTTTTGTAGTGCGTGTGTCTGTGTGCATGTGAAGTTGCATTGCTCAGTGGTTAGAGCATTGGACTCACAACCATGAGTAGTGAGTTCGATTCCTGAACCGAGCCATGTGTTGTGTCCTTGAGCAAGACACTTTATTCCACGTTGCTCCATTTCACTCAAGTGTAGAAATGAATTTTGATGTCACTGGTGCCAAGCTGTATCGGCCCCTTTGCTTTTTACTTGGATAAAATCGGTGACATGGAGAGGAGGGGAGGCTGGTATGCATGGACAACTGATAGTCTTCCATAAAACAACCCTGCCTGGACTTGTCTCAGGGGGGAATTTCTAGGTGCCATCCCTGGGCCATTCATGACCGAAAGGTGGGTCTTTACTCTATGACGGAAATACTTTATATTACACAGAACGTATGAAATAAGGGTTAATTAAAAATCTGAAATCCAGCTTGGATATTAAGGACAGATTTATGTAAGGGCTTTGCACAGGCTAAGGGTTACAAATTAAAACAAAGGTTTTGTAGTATAGAAACCAGGAGCAACGTCAGGTAGACAGGTGTAGCAAAATGATAGATTTGTTTGCTTCTGGATGTCCTTCACACATCTTCAATGAACTTTGATAATTAGTCACTGCAATTTTGTTTGATTGGCTCTAATGAGCTGTATTAATCATGTCATTGATTAGAAATCAACTTCCAATTTACCCAATTAAACAAAGCATTTACAGTGGAGGGAAGAATATAATGCTGGAATTTACCGAAGCCAATTCCTGATGGTGAACTGGAAGAGTTATTAGCTGGAGCACCGCCTTTAGTCGAGCAAATAGACCCTGAGACTTATTCTTTTTGTAAGCCCAGTACTTATTCTATCGGTCTCTTTTTGCCGAACCGCTAAGTGACGGGGACGTAAGCACACCAGCATCGGTTGTCAAGCAATGCTAGGGGGACAAACACAGACACAAAAACATACACACACATATATATATATATATATATCCGACGGGCTTCTTTCAGTTTCCACCTACCAAATCCACTCACAAGGCATTGGTCGGCCCGAGGCTATAGGTGCCACGCAGTGGGCCTGAACCCGGAACCATGTGGTTCGTAGAGCAAGCTACTTACCACACAGCCACTCCTGCGTCCTATGCTTGTTTATTATTTTAAAAATTAATCAAAACGTAGAGACAGTGTTTTCCATTCGATGTGTGGCAGTAAGGAGGTTAAGAGGCACAAACAAACGAGACAAAATGGTTCCTTGATAAGCTGTTCAGCTATCTTGATTAAATATATTTTATCTGAATGATCAGAGTCACTGTGGAGAGCAAATGGAGACAGAAATAATTACACTTCTTCAACATGTACTATCCTCAATCTCTTGTGAAAAAAAAATCTCACAGATGTGACATTATTGACATGTGACATTATCAACATGTGACAATATGAGCATGTGATGTTATCAACATGTGGCATGAAAGTATACTCTTTTACTTGTTTCAGTCATTTGACTGCGGCCATGCTGGAGCACAGCCTTTAGTCGAACAACTTGACCCCGGGACTTATTCTTTGTAAGCCCAGTACTTATTCTATCGGTCTCTTTTGCCGAACCGCTAAGTGACGGGAACGTAAACACACCAGCATCGGTTGTCAAGCAATGCTAGGGGGTCAAACACAGACACGCAAACACACACATACACACATAATACGATGGGCTTCTTTCAGTTTCCGTCTACCAAATCCACTCACAAGGCATTGGTCGGCCCGAGGCTATAGCAGAAGACACTTGCCCAAGATGCCACGCTGTGGGACTGAACCTGGAACCATGTGGTTGGTTAGCAAGCTACTTACCACACAGCCACTCCTGCGCCTGTTGTGTTCTTGAGCAAGACACTTCATTTTGTGTTGCTCCACTCAGCTGTAGATCGGTCGCCCTGTGACAGACTGGTGTCCTATCCGGGGGGAATGTTGGCTTGCTTGCCTGTCTGTCTAGCCAGAGGGATGGCAACATTTGAAAGCTACAATCATGTGAGGGGCCCCATTATGACCAGCACAGTATAACAGCATTTGATGGTCTCATTGATAAATTGATGTGTGTGTGTGTGTGTAGTGGTGGGTGTGTGCTAAGAAATTTCCCCATCACCTGGTTCCGTGACATTTTTGGCAGGTGTCTTCTACCATAGCCTCAGGTCGACCAAAGCTTTGTGAGTGGATTTGGTTGATGGAAACTGAGAGAAGCCCATTGTATTATGTATGCATGTGTGTGTGTGTGTGTGTGTATATATATATTTATGTGTGTGTCTGTTTTTGTCCCCCGCTATGACTTGACAACTAATGGCGGTGTGTTTATGTCACCATGACTTAGCAGTTGGGAAAAAGAGGCTGATAGAATAAGTACTAGGCTTGCAAAGAATTAGTCCTGCAATCGATTTCCCTGACTGAAATCCCTTTAAGGCAGTGCTCCAGCATGGCTGCAGTCAAATGACCGAAACAAGTAAAAGAATCTAAGTATAAATAAGTACACACACACACATACATACACAACAGGCTTCTTTCAGTTTCCATCTATCAAATCCACTCTGGGTTACAGAAGACACTTGCCTAAGGTGCCATGAAGTGGGACTGAACTCAGAACCATGTGATGCCATACCTGCATCTACATATCGTGTGTGTGTGTATACACACACAATTTTCTAGATATCCTATTATATTTCTTGTTTTTAAATTGATTTATTTCATTTCTAATTCTTGCTTTTGTTTTTTTTTTTTTTGGTTTTTTTCTGTTCTCTGTTTTGTAGGTGTTCGTTTGCCACAAATGAATTGTGCCAGGATTGGTTTAAGCGCCTCAACGCAGTCATCACAGCCCCAACACGAATGGAAGATCTTTTTGCGTTTGCATTCCATGCTTGGTGTGTGGATCACTGCAACAGGGAACAGAACTCCTCCTGCTATCAGTTATGCGTGCAAAATTCTCCAGGTAAAACCACTCTTAGCCCACCTTGTAACACCTTTTCCAAATGTAGTCATAAGTTCTGGGATTGATTTCTTTGACTAAAGGCGGTGCTCTAGCATGGCCACTGTCAAATGACTGAAACAAATAAAAGAATAAATGAATCTGTTTCGTTATGCTAACAGTGATTAAACAGGTGTACAATACCTAGTTTTCAATCATTACATCTGTTTTCCAGGTAAAAACCACTCTTAGCCCACCTTGTAACACCTTTTCCAAATGTAGTCATTGTCTTCGTTGTCATTATCATTCTTATGATCATCATCGCTTCAGCAGCTGTTTCGTCATGCTAACAGGGATTGAACAGGTCTGCAATACCTATTTTTCAATCACCATCACTTCAACATCTGGCACTGGCATGGCTGTGTGGTAAGATGTTTCCTTGCTAACCACATGGTTCCAGGTTCAGTCCCACTGCGTGGCTCCTTGGGCAGGTGTCTTCTACTATAGCCTCGGGCAGACCAAAGCTTTATGAGTGGATTTGGTAGATGGAAACTGAAAGAAGCCCGTTGTATATATATGTGTGTGTGTATGTTTGTGTGTCTGTGTTTGTCCACCCAACATCGCTTGACAACCGATGCTGGTGTATTTATGGCCCTGTAACTTAGCGGCTCGGCAAAGAGACAGATAGAATAAGTACTAGGCTTACAGAGAATAAGTTCTGGGATTGATTTGTTTGACTAAAGGCGGTGCTCCAGCATGGCCACAGTCAAATGACTGAAACAAATAAAAGAATAAATGAATCTGTTTCGTTATGCTAACAGGGATTGAACAGGTGTACAATACCTAGTTTTCAATCACTATCACTTCGACATCTGTTTCGCCATGCTAACAGGGATTAAACAGGTGTACAATACCTAGTTTTCAATCATCATCATCAAGATCACAATCATTACATCTGTTTTCCATGATGGCATGAATGAGACAAATCTTCACAGATTATCTTAATTCCAGTCAGTTTTTCCTTCAAAATTACTGCTGCCTTTCTAGTTTGGTCGGAGGACAATGTCTTACTCACATCTCACAGTTTAAGGGGTGATTTCTGTAGCCTGTCGCCTCCCCTAACACTAATTGACTGATTGCATTGGGAAAATCATTCAAACCGATATATAATAACGGTCAGTCAGTGATGTTGTGAAAAGCCAGCGGGTTCTTTTTGTCATCCAACATAGTAGGTGCTTAATTAGCATGTGTCATGAGCAAAGGATGACATCTCTGGCTGTTGACAACAGTTTTAAGACGATCTAAACAACATCCACTTTAAGGTGGATGTCCTAATTATTATTCATTACAAAACACTGCTACTGTCACTTTTATATATATAAATATATATATATATATGTATATATATATATATATATATATATATATATATTCACTGTCACTTATATATATATTCATTTAAGGCGGCGAGCTGGCAGAAACGTTAGCGCGCTAGACAAAATGCGTAGCCGTATTTCGTCTGTCGTTACGTTCTGAGTTCAAATTCAGCCGAGGTCGACTTTGCCTTTCATCCTTTCGGGGTCGATAAATTAAGTACCAGTTACGCACTGTGGTCGATGTAATCGACTTAATCCTTTTGTCTGTCCTTGTTGGTCCCCTCTGTGTTTAGCCCCTTGTGGGTAGTAAAGAAATATATATATATATTCATTCACACACACACACACACATATTCACACACACACACACACATATTCACACATACACATTCTCACACATACAGACACACACATACTCACACATAGACACACACATAGACAGACACACACAAACACACACACATATACATGTATACACACACACACACACACACACATATGGCTCATCTTCTTTTGTATTCTAATACACATGATGACATCTACTCATCGTTTTCTCCGTTAAAAGTATTTAGTCATCATATGTTGATGGTTCAATAAGTATTTCACTCGTGACCTTATTATCCTAACATTTAATCAATATTCCAAATACGAATTTGCTTCTATAATTAGTAATCCACGAATATTATTTTTAGAATTTTCGTGGAGAGGCTTGAATGTGTTTTTTGCCTTTGGACCCTAATTTTTGTGACTGTTCTATATACTTATTCTAGCTGTTACTGCTGTTGTCCTGTACTATTTATAAAAAAAAAACACCACTTTCAAAGTTGACATCTGTCAAGTTAATCTTTTTTTAAAACATAATTATTATTTGCCCTTGAGGCGAATAAAGATATATCCTGCCATGTTATGAGTCCTTAATGTCTTTGTGGAGTACTAGGAGCAGTGTTGGGACATATGTAGAGTGTCTTGGGCATTTTAGGTTTGGCGAAGTCCACCCATCGCCAGACCTGACTGCAGTTGATTCCTTCCTGAAGGTGAGAAAGCAACAGACCCCAAAAAACAGATTTAGAGAAAAACTCAATCACAGTACAGGATTGGTATTTTATCGACCCTGAGGGAATAAAAGCCAGAGCTGACCTCTGTGAGGTTTGAATTGTAAGTGCCGAGAGCCAGAATAGACCCATGTCGGGGCAAATACTGGTGTCACACAGATGGCACCCATGCCGGTGGCTCGTAAAAGCACCCATTGCACTCTAGGAGTGGTTGGCATTAGGAAGGGCATCCGGCCATAGAAAACCATGCCAAATCAGACTGGTGTTTGGTGCAGCGCCTCAGCTTTACCAGCCCTGGTCAAATCATTCAACCCATGACAGCATGGACAACGAACATTAAATGATGATGACAAACTTTATTAAGCTGATGTTTGAAACATTTGTCAGCATGAAATTTTGATGGAAAGTTTTAATTTAGATCTTTTAAAACACTGAATTTGTATCCTGGAACTAGAGACAATCTCAGGTGGGTCGATAGCAATAGGGTTAATGGTGTAATAATCATACAGGGACGTGTCGTGGACAATGCATAAGTGAAAAGGTTCTGTGTTGTGGTAGTGGTTGGGGATTTCTCAGGTAGCCAGGTGAGACATAGAAAGAATTACCTGAAAATCTGGCCAAGAAGTGCCCACCCCCACTCTACCCCTTGAGAAAAAGTTGAGATCAGGTTGTAAGCTGTGATAGCACAGATCTTCCCCCATTGGTGCTGGCAGTGGGTATTGAAAATAAATTTGCTGTTGGTTGTAATTTTGTTTATCTATTTTCAGTGGAAAGTTATCAACTGCGATTTGGTAAAGAGGTGAAACGGATGAATTTTGATTTGAAGTCAGCATGGAGGATATCTTACATCAACGAAGATTATGAGTAAGTGGAGTTTAGATACAGTATACATATAATTGTTGTACACTGGTGAAATTGGACAGCACACTTGTCACGGAAACAATGATATGTGGGTTCAAGCCCCATGTGTCCAGGAAAACCTACTTTTTTCCATGGAGGGCTTATATGCCCCATTAGTAGACTATTTTCTTTAGGTATTGCACAGTGATCGGTTACAAGGTTTTAGCTTATAAAATACTAATATGTACAGAATTGTAAAAACCAACACTGCTTAACAAAAACTATTGCAGAAAAATACGTATAATTGAGGAAACGAAAAGTCGAAACAATGTTACAAACGTTTCCATAAATGAATGTTATTTATTCTGTATTACATACAAAGTTATGCAACATATGCACTTCCTCAGACGTCCTGATTTGAATCACAACAAACTTATATGAAGTAGGTGCAGAAATGAAGAACTGATTTAATTTTTGGATGTTCTCTGGGTGTTTGATGTGTTGTAGGGTTCATCATCATCATCATTTAGCGTCCGCTTTCCATGCTAGCATGGGTTGGACGGTTCAACTGGGGTCTGTGAAGCTGGAAGGCTTCGTCAGGCCCAGTCAGATCTGACAGTGTTTCTACGGCTGGATGCCCTTCCTAACGCCAACCACTCCGTGAGTGTAGTGGGTGCTTTTTACGTGCCACCCGCACAGGTGCCAGACAGAGCTGGCAAACGGCCACGAACGGATGGTGCTTTTACGTGTCACCAGCACGGGGGCCAGGCGAGGCTGGCAACGGACACGAACGGATGGTGCTTTTACGTGTCACCGGTACGGGGCCATGTAATAAATTAAATCATGAAAATGTGATGTGATATGTGTGGAAGCCCAGGGAGAAACTGTCACATGGTTGTTTTGCAACTAGAAACAACAACCAAATCCTCAAATCACACTGTCCCATTGTTAACCCTCTACCATTTAAACTGGCCATATCTAGCTCAAACATTCTACCTATTTTACATTAAAACTGGCCAGATCTGGCCTCTCACACCTACCCTACAATGCCTCTGTAAAGATTAGTCATTGGGCTGCAGCCATTCTGGGGCATTGTCTTGAAGGGTTTAGTCAAACAGATCGACTCCCCCCCCCAATACTTACTTTTTAGGTCTGGTGCTTATTATATCAGTCCTTTTTCCAAACCACTAAGTTACAAGAGTGTAAGCAAACTAATACAAACATAGAATCAAAACTAACCATGGAAAAAAAAAACAATTGTGGAGATCTCCACATGAAACCATTGGTTGCCTTCTTAATCCACAAATAAAGAATATTTGCACTTATTCTCACTGTTCATTACTAGCACACACACACACACTCATATCTATGTGCTGGTGGCACATAACAAGCACCATTCAAGCATGGTCAATGCCAGTGCCGCCTGACTAGCTCCCATGCCAATGGCACATAAAAAGCATCCACTACACTCTCAGAGTGGTTGGCGTTAGGAAGGGTATCCAGCTGTAAAAATATTGCCAGCTCAGATAGGAGCCTGGTGCAGCCTCCTGGCTTTCCAGTCCTCAGTCAAAACGGCCAACCCATGCCAGCATAGAAAGTAGAAGTTAAACTATGATGATGATGAAAAGGCGGCGAGCTGGCAGAATCGTTAGCACGCTGGGCGAAGTGCTTACCGGTAATTCGTCTGCCGTTACGTTCTGAGTTCAAATTCAGCCGAGGTCGACTTTGCCTTTCATCCTTTCAGGGTCGATAAATTAAGTACCAGTTACGTACTGGGGTCGATATAATCAATAATCGATTTAATCCGTTTGTCTGTTCTTCTTCGTCCCCTCTGTGTTTAGCCCCTTGTGGGTAGTAAAGAAATAGATGATGATGATGATATGACGGTCTGAAGTGATGCAACATTCCCTTTTCTTCCTGGGAAAACAAAGCTTCAGAATACAGGACCTGGTACCACTCCTGCTTCTCAGTTCAAAGATTTGAGCAAAAACAAATCCAACATCAGGACCAACTTTGTGCAAGCATGAAGGCACGCTGGCAAAACACTGCTCCTCTAAATGGAGACCTTACCTGTCATTGTGTGGTTTTGTGGCACAAAGCAAAGCAGGCCTTACTGTCCACTCAAGAAAACAATTGAGAAATGATCCACGAGCACTCAAGCAAACTGAGTCCTCAACTTGTTCCATTTGTCAAAAGGTCTGCAAGGGCACCAAGAGGCCTCAAGAGACACATTTGTGTCCGTAGAATAAGATTACCGCTTTATTTTACTGAACCCTTATTTGTTGTTCACAACAGGAGAATCTACCATCCATACATACATACATACAACACACACACACACACACATGCATGATGGGCTTCTTTAGTTCCCATCTATCAAATCCACTCACAAGGCTTTGGTCAGTTCGATTTCAAATTCTGGTACAAGGACAGCAATTTCAGGGGAGGGGAGGGGAAAAATTGATTACATCAACCCCCAGTGCTCAAATGGTACTTATTTTATTGACCCCGAAAGGATGAAAGGCAGACTCACCTTTGGCAGCATTTGAACTCAGAACATAGACAGATGAAATGCCACTAAGCATTTTGCCTGCCATGCTAACAATTCTGCCACCTCACCACCATATTACTAATTATTAATTAATTTTAATTATTAATCAAAGCATCTGCAATGATATATGTCCAAGCAATTAGTATTTTCTAATGATGTTTCTGTGTTTTGGGTTGTTCTTTACTTGTGTTTTTCTTTGTCCAGGATTTGCCCTTCATATCCTGAAGTCCACATCGTTCCTGCTATTATCACGGATGAAGAATTGAAAAATGTTGCAAGTTTCCGATCCATGCGAAGGATTCCGTCTGTGGTTTGGAGGTAAGATAGTTTGACACATTCTTATTTCTTTATTACCCACAAGGGGGCTAAACATAAAGGGAACAAACAAGGACAGACAAAGGGATTAAGTTGATTACATCGACCCCAGTGCGTAACTGGTACTTAATTTATCGACCCCGAAAGGATGAAAGGCAAAGTCGACCTTGGCGGAATTTGAACTCAGAATGTAGCAGCAGATGAAATACCGCTAAGCATTTTGCCCAGCATGCTAACATCTCTGCTAGCTCACTGCCTCTGCCACCCCACCTTGACACATTCTGGGGGTTGTTGTCTCTCTCCTGTCCTAGACAGGTGTGAATGTTTTTATCTCTGCGGACTTCATTACATACATTCGACCCTTTAGATGCCAGGAACACCAAAAAGGGAAGAAAAAAAATGCACCTGTTATACACAAAGTGGTTGGTGTTAGGAAGGGCATCCAGCCATAAAAACCCTTACCAGAACAGGACATTGGAGCCCAATGTACTTAGGACATTGGATCATGTCAATCCAACATATGCTAGCATGGGACATGGGTGTTAAATGATGAGGAGGAGGAAAAAGGGAGATGCTGCCACTAACGCCTGAGATCTAGGATCCAAACCTTCCTCTTTGTTATTCAAAAATCTTTAATATTTTGTTCCAAACACCTATTTCACAATAGAAGGAAATTGTAATGGTGCCATGTAGGAAGCACCCAGTACATTTCTGTAAAGTGGTTGGCATTAGGAAGGGCATCCAGCCGTAGAAATCATGTCGAAATAGACAAACATCCCAGCATGGAACATGGATGTTAAATGATGAGGGGTGGGGATGCTGCGACTGATACCTGAGATCTAGAATCCAAGCCTTCCGCTTTGCTATTCAAGAATTTGTAAAGGAGACAAAAACTGAAAAATTATAATAAATCTGTGCTACCACGACTTAGGTCCTTTTATGTTCCCTGAAGCCAATAAATAGGATTCACAAAAGTAAAATAAACTTCTATTGTCATGTGACCAGGACAGCCATGTTAGATTCAGTCAAGATGACAATTTGACTGGGAGGCTGAAGGTTGGAATCCACTTCCATCCTAGAATAAAATGAACTTTCTATCTTGCAAAAATGAATTTTCAGAAAAAAACTAGATTAAAACTACAGTTTAGTTAGTTAGTTAATTTTTTGGCTCAAAAAGCAAAAAAGCAAGGCCATGTAGGGGGACATGGAGTTATGTACAGGGTGGTGTTCATGTAAAGAGTTCAGGCCACTTGTGGTCAAGGGAGACTTTGAACCGAGCGGTCGTCGGCATCTTCACCATCTCGTCCGGCAGCTTATTCCACGGATCCGCAACCCGGACGGAGAAAGCCCCTCTCCTTCGATTGAGATGAAATTGTTGCGGATAGAGCTTTTCGGAATGACCCCGCAGCCGATGCTCTGGAGCAGGAGTGAAGAATAGCTCCTTCGAGAGGTTACACTTTCCGCTTATGATGTTGTGAGCAAGAATGAGATCACCACGGCGGCGGCGTTTTTCTAGAGAATAAAGGTCGAGCGTCTTCAGCCTTTCTTCATAAGACAAATTCTTGAGACCAAGAACCATGCGGGTAGCCAGCTTCTGGACTCTTGGGAAGATCATTCTGCTTGTCAGTAAAACCAGAATTTACTGTGGCCATTAGAACTTACCCTTTTGGCATTATATATTTAGTCTGCAAAATCCTGATAAATAATTACTTTAAACCAATGCAACCATTATGACATGCTGTTGTTTTCCCCTTGTGTGCAGAGATCAACGCAGTGGGGCAGTTATTTCACGAAGCAGTCAACCGGAAATTGGCTGGCTCGGCTGGAGAAAAACAGAAGATGAAAATTTACTGCAAGCCATTGCCATGGCTTGTGCACGAAACCCAGGCACCAACAGTAAGTTTCAATCCCAAGCAGACATTACTGAAAGCACAGAAGGCATTGACAAAGGTCAGTTTCTACGGTTTTCACATTTTTTTTTTTTGTTATTTTCCATAATGCAGTTTTGGAAATTGTTTTGGAATTCTCCCGTGACACACGTCTTGCATTTCCGTATCATCAATCTTCATGTGCTTTTCTTTCCATTCTTTATATTTCAGATGAGATGACAATGGGTATAAGAGAGAATTCCACCAATGCTCTTGGTATGTTGATTATCGATGCTAGATCGTACAGTGCAGCTATTGCCAACCGAGCGAAGGGTGGTGGCTGTGAATGTGCAGGTATGTTGATCGGACCCTTAAATAACTCTCTCCTCTATTTTGTTTATCTGTAAATGACCTAAAGATAGACATCAAATTCATTCTCTGTCAAAATTGTCAAAGTGAACTTGCATGGCTCAGTGGTTAGAGCGTCGGGCTCACAATCATGAGATTGTGAGTTCAATTCCTAGGCTGGTCTTTGTGTTATGTTCTCGAGCAATACACTTTACTTCACATTGCTCCTGTTCACACAGCTGTAGGGATGAGTTGTGATGTCACTGGTGCCAAGCTGTATCGGCCTTTCTCTTGCATGAGATTGGTGGCATGGAGAGGGTAGGCTTTTTTTTTTTTTTTGAGGGCCATATGGATCCCAGTTGAGAACCACTGCTCTTAAGGTGAATTTACCCTGTTTATCAGGTGATGAGGTTGATAATGTGTCAGAATCTCCAATCCTAAAAGACTGATGTTTCCTACATCAGATCAGCATCACGGTGTCCAACCCATCTCTTGTTGTTTTCAGTAATATTCTATCTAAATGTTCTCTGTCTGCTGCTATTTTATACCTTCTCAATTAACCCTGTTAAGCATTTAAACTGACCAGATCCCACCAAAATTGATAATATAACTATTATCGGGGAACGTATACAAAGGTTTAATTATTCAAAATATGATCCCTGAACATCTGTGCATTTCTTACATCAATTAACAAGGTCCTTTATGCCTCTTCAATAAAAATCCAAAGGTTTCAATGCCAAGAAATCCTTGAATTCAGTTTCGACCTTAGTTTTGGAACGGAAGGTTTTTTTAGCCTTAAAAAACTGTCTAGATCAGTGCTTTTCAAACTTTTTGTTGGAGCGAAACCCCAAGGAAACATTCCACTGGCTCGAGGAACCCCTGTGCAATAATTTAATAGTCTTATGCACACATATCTGCACAGGAGAATTAAAAATTACTGCCGATTTTAGCAGTTTTGTAAATTCTTGCGGAACCCCTGGACTGTACTGGTGGAACCCTAAGGTTCCGCAGAACCCTGGTTGAAAACCACTGGTCTAGATGCTTGAAAAAGTGGTAGTCGGTGGGTGAAAGATCACGAGAATATGGAGGAGGTGGTAAAGTCTCATATCCCATCCTGGAAACGTACGGTCGTGCATTGTCATGGAGAAGAATTGGACCACTTTGATTAACAGGTCTCATTTTGCTCAAGCGAACATGTACTTCTTCCAGTTGCATAAACTTCTGATGTAATGCTCTGGTTAGGTTCCAGAAAGCTGTATCATTTTCAAATGCTGATCGTCAAGGATGGATGGACATCCTCTACCTCCTAAATTTTCCAGGCCCTTATCCCCACCACACAATCTATCAAACACATTTCTTCTTTTTACAGTTTAAAATTAAGGATTTCTATGCTTCAGAATTATACTCTGAAAGAAATCAATAAAAACTTATCAAAGAGTACACGTCAATTATTAAGCATATATATAATTTCATCTAAAACACTTATATTGAATTTGAGAAAATGTTTTTGAAAATTCGGACAGTCTTTCCTGGACAGTCTAACAAGAATGTTTGTTTCTGACCTTGTCCAAGTCTCCCCCTGTTGTCTCCTCAATATTATTATATGACATCCCTTATCTAAACCAATCCTGTTTCATTTTCCCCCACTTCAATCCCCCTTTTTTCTATGTCTTCCTTTCTCTCTTCCTCCAGAATATTATCCAAATTGTGAGATCCAGTTCATGAACCTTGCCAATATACATTCCATCAGGAAAAGCTTCTGTGCCCTTAGGACTTTGTGTGGATCATCTCCTGATCAAACAAAGTAAGTTTATTTCATATTTTAATCTTGTTTTCTGTACCTGATCATCATCATCATCATCGTCGTTTAACGTCCGCTTTCCATGCTAGCATGGGTTGGACGGTTCAACCGGGGTCTGGGAAGCCCGAAGGCTGCACCAGGCCAGTCTGATCTGGAAATGTTTCTACAGCTGGATGCCCTTCCTAACGCCAACCACTCCGTGAGTGTAGTAGTGGGTGCTTTTTATGTGCCTCCTGCACAGGTGCCAGACGAGGCTGGCAAATGGCCACGCTCGGATGGTGTTTTTTACGTGCCACCGGCACGGAGGCCAGGCGAGGCTGACGAACGGCCATGCTCGGATGGTGTTTTTTACGTGCCACCATCACGGAGGCCAGGCGAGGCTGGCACGGCCACGATTCATATGGTGTTTGTTATGTGCCACCAGCATGGAGGCCAGGCGATGCGGCACTGGCTACGGCCACGTTCGGAAATATTTATTAATTTGTTTCTTTCTTTATGATCTCAATTTCTTATATATTGAAAGTTTCTATATTATATAGATATAGGCGCAGGAGTGGCTGTGTGGTAAGTAGCTTGCTAACCAACCACATGGTTCTGGGTTCAGTCCCACTGCGTGGCATCTTGGGCAAGTGTCTTCTGCTATAGTCCTGGGCCGACCAATGCCTTGTGAGTGGATTTGGTAGATGGAAACTGAAAGAAGCCCGTCGTATATATGTATATATATATATATATATATGTATGTGTGTGTGTCTGTGTTTGACCCCCTAGCATTGCTTGACAACCAATGCTGGTCTGTTTACGTCCCCGTCACTTAGCGGTTCGGCAAAAGAGACCGATAGAATAAGTACTGGGCTTACAAAGAATAAGTCCCGGGGGTCGATTTGCTCGACCAAAGGCGGTGCTCCAGCATGGCCGCAGTCAAATGACTGAAACAAGTAAAAGATAGTAAAAGAGAATATATACAGGGTGTCCATAAATGCCCTTTGCATCATCACCATTGTTTAACATCTGCTCTCCATGCTGGCATGGGTTGGACAGTTTCACATGGAGTTGTCTAGCAGGGAACTGTCCTAACTCCAACTGCCTGTGGCATGGTTTCTATGGCTGGATGCCCTTCCTAATGCCAACCACTAAGCAGTTTGTGCTAGGTGCTTTTTTTTACTTTCTGAAGTGATTCATGGTCTTGGATTGGTGTTTTTATTTAGTTTTTTATTAAACCAGGGCTGGCCAACCTGAGGCTTGCGGCTCGCAGACTTTTATCTTGCAGCTGGCTTGATACTTTCTTGAAGTATTGTGTTTAATTTCAAAATAAAATTGTGTAAAACATTTGTTTCAGAATAAATTTAAAATTTTTAAGTGACGATAAAGCAAAGGCCTACACTTTTATAATTTTAAACAAATATGTAAAAAGTATGGAAAATTCTTGATTCTGTAGTTTGACTATTTGACTATTAGTGCATAAAGTATACAAGCAGCCCTCAAAAAAAACCTCGTAATTAACCCTTTCGTTTCTGTATTTATTTCGAGATGCTCCGTGTGTCTTCCAATTATTTTAAATATTACAAAGAGTTTAGTAAAATAACTTGGTTATCATTAAGCTGGTGTTAAGAACATAAATTGTGATTAAGGTCTGGTGGAAGATTTTAATTCAAAACTTATGAAAACAAGACATTTGTTACCATATTTCTGTTGAGATTCTCTGTCTTCCTTTCAATTAATTTTAAATATAACAAAGAATTTAGTAAAATAACTTGGTTATCATTAAGCTGGTGTTAAGAACATAAATTGTGATTAAGGTTTGGTGGAAGATTTTAATTCAAAACTTATGAAAACAAGACATTTGTTACCATATTTCTGTTGAGATTCTCTGTCTTCCTTTCAATTAATTTTAAATATAACAAAGAATTTAGTAAAATAACTTGGTTATCATTAAGCTGGTGTTAAGAACATAAATTGTGATTAAGGTCTGGTGGAAGATTTTAATTCAAAACTTATGAAAACAAGACATTTGTTACCATATTTCTGTTGAGATTCTCTGTCTTCCTTTCAATTAATTTTAAATATAACAAAGAATTTAGTAAAATAACTTGGTTATCATTAAGCTGGTGTTAAGAACATAAATTGTGATTAAGGTCTGGTGGAAGATTTTAATTCAAGACTTATGAAAATTAGATATTTGTACTAGAGAGCCAGGTTGGTATTGAAAAGGTTAAAATGGCCCTCAATGTAATTCGAGTTGGCCAGGCTTGTCGTAAACCTTCTCAACTCTTATAATCATCATCATCATCATCATCGTTTAATGTCCGCTTTCCATGCTAGCATGGGTTGGACGGTTCAACTGGGGTCTGGGAAGCCCAAAGGCTGCATCAGGCCCAGTCTGATCTGGCAGTGTTTCTACAGCTGGATGCCCTTCCTAACGCCAACCACTCCGTGAGTGTAGTGGGTGCTTTTTATGTACTTATGTTTTTCTTTTACTTTTGTAGCTGGCTGTCTGGGCTTGAAAATACCAAGTGGCTTCACCATATTGCTAATCTGCTGAAAGCTGCCTGTGTCGTTGCTAGTGCAATCCACAAAGAAGGTCGACCAGTTTTGGTGCACTGCTCCGACGGCTGGGATAGGACCCCTCAAATCGTGGCCTTGGCAGAATTGCTTTTGGATCCATACTACAGAACTTCCTATGTAAGTAAAACCTCCTCGTACCCTAAACCGGTTCATCCCTGACTGTAGGGATTCTAAGTGACCGTTAATCAATTTCTTTCAATTTCTTGTTCCACTCCTTAGACCACAGTCATGCTGGGTCACCACCTTGAAGAAATTTGCTCAGACAAATTGAACCCAGTATTTTAGTTTTTTTTTTGTTTGTTTTTTATTAAGCCTGATAGCCTGGTACTTATTTTATCAGTCTCTTTTTCTGAATGGCTAAGTTATGGGGATATAAACAGACCAACACAGGTTGTCAAGCAGTGGTGGGGAGAACAAACACTGACACAAACACACGTGCATGCACTTGCACAAATACGCATGCACACATATACATGTGTGTGTGTGTGTATATATATGATGGGCTTCTTTCAGTTTCCGTCTACCAAATCTACTTACAAGTCTTTGGTCAGCCTGAGACTATAGTGGAAGTCACTTGCCCAAGGTGCCATCCAGTGGGACTGAACCTGGAACCATGTGGTTGGGAAGCAATCTTCTTACCACACAGCCACACCTGCACCTATACATATATATACATATATAAAACAGGCCTCTCTTCAGTTTCCGCCTACCAAATCCCCTAACAAGGATTTGGTCAGCTCGAGGCTATTGTGGAAGACATTTGCACAAGGTGCGATGCAGTGGGACTGAACCTGGAACCAAGCGGTTGGGAAGCAAGCTTCTTACCACACAGCCACACCTGCACCTATTCATCTTTAAATATATATTTTTGTAGTTCTTTGCTGTTTTACAATCTGATCATAATCATTGATATCTCTCTCTCTCTCTCTCTCTCTTTAATTTCCAGGGATTCTATGTTCTCGTCGAAAGAGAATGGCTACAGTTTGGCCACAAGTTTGCTGACCGGTGTGGTCATGATGTCAACAACGGTGATTCCAATGAACGTTGCCCGGTCTTCTTACAATGGTTGGACTGTGTACACCAGATATATCGTCAGTTCCCATGTGCTTTTGAATTCTCTGAAGCCTTTCTGGTAAGTTCATTAAGGTACACACACACACACATGCCACCCTTTTATGCAAACTTAGGACTGGGTACTATAAGCAGTTATAGGATGGCCACTGAATTAGATCTTGTCTCCTTGATGTCATCACCAAAAGACCTCTGATGACTTAACCTTTAGCACTCTGTAGGTGCATCATATGATCACACAAGTTTTCTCCCCTCTCTTGGCAACACAGTGTGCCTGCAACTACAGGAGGAACAAACTCGTATGGCACCACGATGCACCTAAAGCGTGTTAAAGGTTGTTACTTAACGTTTGTTGTCCATGCTGGCAAGCTGGGGGGGGGGGCTGCACCAGACTCCAGTTTCATTTCGCGTGGTTTTTACGGCTAGACATCCTTCTTGACCAACCTTACAGAGTGTGCTGGGGGCTTTTGTGTGGTTCCGGCATGGAAAGCAGATGTTTGATGTTATGAAGTCCAGTCTATTCTACTGAAATAGCACGTTTTAGATTCTACAGGTTTTGGGCCTGTGCTGAGTTTGTGATGCATTTTTTTCCAAAATTCCTGGTGCTTAAGTTTACATCATAGAACCAGGGTTGGTCTCAAGCAGCTTAGTATCAAAAGGGCTATGTCTCAAAACCCACTCTGGTACCTAATTGACAGCTAGTTAAAGATGTATAAACAGTGAAGACAGTATGCCATTAACAAACTGTCTTTTTCACATCCATTGGAGCACAAATCACTCCTCATGAACGCAGGTTCATGAGATGGTTGTAATCTGTAAACAGGTTTGAATAGGAACCAGAAAAGGAAGTATGAACACACACTGTGCATGTGCACACTGAATTCATAAAAGCACCCACTACACTCTCGGAGTGGTTGGCGTTAGGAAGGGCATCCAGCTGTAGAAACTCTGCCAGATCAGACTGGAGCCTGGTGCAGCCATCTGGTTTGCCAGTCCTCAGTCAAATCATCCAATCCATGCTAGCACCAGGCTCCGGTCTTATCTGGCAATGTTTCTACAGCTGGATGCCCTTCCTAACGCCAACCACTCCGTGAGTGTAGTGGGTGCTTTTTACATGCCACCTGCACAGGTGCCAGGCGAGGCTGGCATCGGCAACGGTCGGATTGGTGCATTTTACGTGCCACCGGCACGGGGGCCAGTCGAGGCGGCACTGGCTTCAGCCACGATTCGGATGGTGCTTTTTACATGCCACCGGCACAGAAGCCAGTCGAGGTGGCGCTGGCATCAGCCACGCTGTACATTTAATAAACCAGCTCAAAAATCTTTCTTTTGATCTCATTGAATACTTGCAATTTATCTATTGATTTGTGTTCAATATTAACAATATTCACATATTGAACTCTTATTTTTTATCTAACTTTTTTTTTTGGTTTTTCAGATAAAATTAGTCCAGCATACCTACTCCCGACTCTTTGGGACATTCTTATGCAATAACGCCAATGAGCGCAAGAAAGCCAAGTTGAAAACCAAAACAGCTTCTGTTTGGTCCCTCCTGTTGCCTGGCAACAAAAGGTTCACCAACTCCTTGTATAACCCTTCAACAGATCAGGTACTGCCAATTACTGTGTGCTTGTCTTTTTGTTTTTTTCAAATCCAGTTTAATCCGATGGCTTCCCCCCCCCCACCCATCCTCATGCACTACACCAGCTTCACTCTCCCTTCCTCCACCTACTCCTATTGCCAACCCAACATTATATCCTCTTTCTTTCTCTCTCTCTCTCTATCTCTTTTTCTCTCTCTTTCTCTCTATCTCTCTTTCTGTCTATCCCTCTCTCTATCTCTCTTTCTCTCTCTCCCTCTCTCTCTCTCTATCTCTTTCTCTCTTTCTATCTCTCTTTCTCTCTATTTTTCTTTCTCTCTATCTCTCTCTCTTTCTCTATTTCTCTTTCTCTCTATTTTTCTTTTTTCTTTCTTCTCTATCTCTCTCTCTCTTCTCTCTTTCTCTCTATCTCTCTTTCTCTCTATCTTTCTATCTCTCTTTCTCTATTTCTCTTTCTCTCTATTTCTCTCTATCTGTCTCTATTCTCTCTATCTCTCTTTCTCTCTATCTGTCTCTCTCTCTCTCTCTCTCCTCTCTCCCCCCTCACTTCCGTCAACTGCATCATCATCATTCTGCACTGTCAGTCATCTCCTTCTCCCTCCTCACTTCCCCATCCTCATCATCGTGTATCCCCACCCCCTCTGCCCCACTCTTGACATCATGTATGTGAACAAGCATCATCATCATCATCACCCAACCGATGCTGCTTGTTTCCTCTCTTTCATGAAAAAACACATCTGGAGAAATAACCGGCCCTCCATCAGTTGTGGCAACAGAACAGCCTGCTCGTGAAATTAACGTGCAAGTGGCTGAGCGCTCCACAGACACATGTACCCTTAATGTAGTTCTCAGGGTGATTCAGCTTGACACAGAATGTGACAAGGCTGGTCCCCTTTGAATTACTGGTACAACTTATTTTTGCCAGATGAGTGGAGCAGAGCAGCATGAAATAAAGTGTCTTGCTCAAGGGCCCAGCATGCCACCAGGAATTGAACTCATGTCCTTACAGTCATGAGCTGAATACCGTAGGTGGTGGTTGGCAGCAGGCAGGGCATCCAGCTGTTGAAAAATTTGCCTCAACAAAATCTGTCTGACCCATGCAAGGCTGGAAAAGTTGACCTTAAATGATGATGATGATGATGTTGATTCTGTTTCAGATTGGTAAAATGGCTGAAGTTGTAGATTACCTTGTTAAATACCTAGTAGTATTTAGGTCCAACGTGCGACAATCCCTCAGATAAAATCTCAAATGTTGTTGAGTTTATTTGCAAATACTTTGTGATTAATAGATACCAAGAAATGTGTTACTAGAGTAATTTTAATATTTTAAAAGTGAAAGTGTAACCAGTGTCACATCAATGGCACCACCCATGCTGGTGGCACATAAAAAGCACCCACTATGTTCTTCGTGTGGTTGGTATTAGGAAGGGCGAGTTGGCTGAAGCGTTAGCACGCTGAGGGAAATGCGTAGCCGTATTTCGTCTGCCGTTACGTTCTGAGTTCAAATTCTGCCGAGGTCGACTTTGCCTTTCATCCTTTCGGGGTCGATAAATTAAGTACCAGTTACGCACTGGGGTCGATGTAATCGACTTAATACCTATGTCTGTCCTTGTTTAGCCCCTTGTGGGTAGTAAAGAAATATATGTGGTTGGTATTAGGAAGGGCATCCAGTTGCAGAAACCATGCCAAATCAGATTGGGGCCTGGTGCAGCTCTCCAGCTTACCAGTTTTCAGTCAGACCATCCAACCCATGCCAGCATGGAAAGCAGATGCCAAATGATGATGATGATAAGGTGTTGAGCTGGCAGAATTGTTAGCCTTTTGAACCAAATACTTGGTAGAATTCCGTCCGTCTTTACATTCTGATTTCAAACACCACAAAGATTAACTTTGCCTTTTATCTTTTTCCCCGGGTTGTTAAAATAAAGAACTAGTCGGGCGCTGAGGTCCCTGTAATCAGCTGACCCCTTCCCCACAAAACGTCGACCCTTGTGTAGAAAAAGATTATTATCATTATTGTTATTAAGGTGGCAAGCTAAAAGAATTGTTAGCACACCTGACAAAGGTGGCAAGCTGACAAGGTCCTCAACATGCCAGACAAAATGCTTAGGGACTTTTCTTCGGGGTTTATGTTCTGAATCCAAATAACATTTAGGTCAGCTTTGCCTTTCATCCTTTCGGGGTTGATAAAATAAAGTACCAGTTTCGCACTGGGGTCAATCTAATCAACTAGTCCCTTCCACTGTGCTTACAGTAGAAAGAATATTTTAATCAGCTTGATCAATTTCATACAGATTTCTGGTGTTTTGCCAATATAATTAATTAATTAATTAATGATGTTTACTTCATGAAATAATTTGTTTCTTTCACTCATAAATTACCTCTTTTTTTTTTTCTCTTTTTTCTCTTTCCAAATACACTTCTCTTACAGGTTCTCTATCCATCATGCCATGTTCTCAACCTAACACTATGGACACACGTTTTTCTCTCCAACAATTCCTTCTCCACCAGTTCAGACGACATTGTCGGTGCAAACGCCAGTGACCATTTCCTCGACGAGCATAAAGTCGACCACAACAACTTGGGCAAGACGCGCTCCTACGACGACCTGGTCGGTGTGGAGCACCCAGCGTACTTCAGCAGAAGGCTGAGCGACCCGAACATTGCCGTCGACAATCACGAGCAGGCAATGTTCCCAGCCAAAGAATGCAGCAACAGCGTGTACAGTCTAATAAACGTGAACAGCAATCATTTATTGGAAGAAACCAGTGCGAGCCCTCCCCAGGAACTGTTCAACGGTAACCACTGCGCTTCGACGCCCGACAGCGAACCAGCGGATAACATTGAAGAGGGGAACACAGAAATGGAGTATCAGATAAAATTCGGAGAGGAACTTCTCAACGGTGACATCTTGACAAACCTTACAAACAGTGAGGTAAACGGCAATTCCTCGCTCCCTTCTTTTATTACATCTGTCAGCAGTAAACCACATAGGACTTTGAACAAATCTTCCCAGGTCTCCGTCAATGAAACATTTAGCAATTCTATAGCTCCCATTGTAGATGAACCTCTTAATAAATTAACTAATTTCAGAAATACCTGTACTGCTAAAACGTCATCGTCATCGTCGTCGAGCACAGCTAACTTGCCGGCCAATGTTTACATGAACGGCAACATCGAGCACCAAAATTCTAGTAGTAGTAGCAATAGCAGCAGCAGCAGCAGCAGTAGTAGCAGTAGTAGTGAAGAAGACGACTATAGCGCAAAATGTAACGAGGAAAGGACTTTACAAATTTACTCCAGTATTAGTACAAGCACTAGTGATATTAGCGACTCCCGGATAGACGCCAATGGTGGCGACTCTTCTTCTTCTACGGCAGTGCCGCCGGCTGTCTCCCCGGCCGAGACTGAATACCGGTCTATCCCCCGCTCATCTCTAAAGTTCAACTACTTGTTTGAAAGTAAAATGAATATCTCCAAGACAAAATCTTGTCCCAGCACACCAAATATACCCATGGCACAGTGTCTGAAAAGAGCACTCACCCCCGTGACACCTGCTGCTGAAAGTAAGGTAAGGAACACCCTACATATTTAACTACAAGCTTCTAATTTATTTATTTATTTATTTATTTATTATTATTATTATTATTAATGCGGTGAGCTGGCAGAATCGTTAGCACGCCAGGCGAAATGCTTAGCAGTATTTCGTCTGCCGCTGCATTCCGAGTTCAAATTTCACCAAGGTCGACTTTGCCTTTCATCCTTTTGAGGCTGATGAAATAAGTACCAGTTACACACTAGGGCTGATGTAATCGACTAGCCCCCTTCCCCACCCCACCAAAAAAAATTTCAAGTCCTTTGTGCCTGGAGTAGAAATGGTAATTATTATTATTAAGGCAGGAAGCTGGCAGAATCGTCAGCATGCCAGGCAAAGTGCTTGGTGATATTTTGTCTGCCACTGCATTCTGAGTTCAAATTCTGCTGAGATCGACTTTGCCATTCATCCTTTCAGGGTCGATTAAATAAGTACCAGTTATGTACTGGGATCAATGTAATTGACTTAATACCCTCCTCCAAGCTGCTCTTGTGGCAAAAATTTGAAATCATTATTATTATTATTATTATTATTATTATTATTATTATTAAGGTGGCGAGCTGGCAGAATAGTTAGTGCTGGACTAAATGCTTAGCGGTATTTTGCCCGTCACTATGTTCTGAGTTCAAATTCCATCAAGGTCGTCTTCGCTTTTCATCCTATCGGGGTCGATAAGTGTCAGATGAACACTGTGGTCCTCTCCCCCGAAATGGCTGCCCTTGTGGCAAAATTTGAAACCATTTTTATTATTAAAGCAGCAAACTGGCAGATTTGTTATCCTGCTGGATAACAATGCTTATGGCATTTTGCCTGTCCTTACATTCTGAGTTCAAATTCTGCCGAGGTCAGCTTTGCCTTTCATCCTTTCAGGGTTGATAAATGAAGTACCAGTGAAACACTGGTCCTCTCTCTCCCAGAATTTCAGGCTTGTGCCTTTAGTAGAAAGGTTTATTATTTTACCTCTCTCTATTATCATGTATACTCTCTCTCTCTCTCTCTCTCTCTCTCTCTGCTAGAGATCAATTTTAACAACAAAATCTTATTTGGGGCCCCCAAGGGTCATATGAACCCTGGTTGTGAACCATTGCTATAAATGTTGACCATCAGTTTATTACATTGTACATCAGTGCTAGAACATTGTTCTGTCCACAGAAATAGCTGTGCTTAACTCTTTGCTTGTCCTTTCCTCTCACGTGTGATATACACAGCTTATATTTCCCCAGTGTCCGTGTGTCATATAGGATACACATTCTCATTTTATTTCTCAACCACCAGAGTAACTTGGGTCATATGAAAGGAAAGCTTTGTATTACTCAGAATGTACGTAACACTGACTAACTAAAAACCTGAAAACAAGCATAGGCATTAAGGAGAAACTTGTAAAAATGCTTTAGACAGGCAACGGGTTAACTCCTACAATGGAGTTTGAGTCACTTAGTGTCTGTAACGCTCCTTAACCCTTTCGTTACCAACCCGGCTGAAACCACCTCTGTCTCTGTAGTACAAATGTCTTGTTTCCAAAAGTTCTGAATTAAAATCTTCCACTAAACCTTAGTCACAATTTATGTTCCTAACACTAGCTTAACAATATACTCTTTACTCTTCTTACTTGTTTCAGTCATTTGACTGCGGCCATGCTGGAGCACCGCCTTTAGTCGAGCAAATCGACCCCAGGACCCATTCTTTGCAAGCCCAGTACTTATTCTATCGGTCTCTTTTGCCGAACCGCTAAGTGAAGGGGATGTAAGCACACCAGCATCGGTTGTCAAGCAATGCTAGGGGGACAAACACAGACACAAACATACACACATATATACATATATACGACAGGCTTCTTTCAGTTTCCGTCTACCAAATCCACTCACAAGGCTTTGGTTGGCCCGAGGCTATAGTAGAAGACACTTGCCCAAGATGCCACGCAGTGGGACTGAACCCAGAACCATGTGGTTGGTAAGCAAGGTACTTACCACACAGCCACTCCTGCGCCTATATCTAAGTTAATTTACTAAATTCTTTGTTATATTTAAAATTAATTGAAACACAGAGCACTTCAACAACAGAAATATGGTAACAAAAGGGTTAAAGGGACTTTCCCTGGAAGAAATCCTGCAGCCTAAAAGCATTTAACAACACCTACATGAAGTGTACACACACACGCACACACACACACTTCCTCTCACTCAGTTGAGAGGTCCTTGTATTGCAGGCTCATGTGTATTAGTGCCAAATGAGAAGCACCCATGCACATGGGTGCTTTTCATGTGTCACATGAAAAGCACCCATACCAATGCCACATGAAAAGCATCTCATGCTTGCTGATGCCACATATAAAGTGTCAGTGCCACATGTATGGCATCCATGCCAGTGCCACGTATAAAGCACCCAGTTGTAAAACCCTTGCGAGCATGGATAACGGGCATTAAATGATGTGTGTGTGTGAGAGTGTATGCATGTATGCACTCACATGTAGTAAAAAAAAAAAACCGATAAGAGTACAGTGAAGTTGCCAAGGTATTGGAAAATCCAGTGTTTTGGTATTTATAACTTTCCTCCTCTGGGGAAAAGTAAAATTGGCAGGAAAATTATTATTGGTGAAATTATTGAGACACACAAGTTTTACATCCTCTAGGTTTGTGTGTGTGTGTGTACTAAGTAGGACTACTCGAGGAAAAAGAACTCAATACATTTATACTCTTTTATTTGTTTCAGTCATTTGACTGCAGCCATGCTGGAGCACCGCCTTTTTTAATCAAGCAACTCAACCCCGGGACTTATTCTTTTGTAAGCCCAGTACTTATTCTATCGGTCTCTTTTGTTGAACCGCTAAGTAACGGGGACATAAACACACCAGCATCGGTTGTCAAGCAATGCTAGGGGGACAAACACAAACACACACACACGCATATATATATATATATATATATATATATATATACACATATATACGACAGGCTTCTTTCAGTTTCCGTCTACCAAGTCCACTCACAAGGCTTTGGTCGGCCCGAGGCTATAGTAGAAGACACTTGCCCAAGGTGCCACGCAGTGGGACTGAACCCGGAACCATGTGGTTAGTAAACAAGCTACTTACCACACAGCCACTCCTACGCCTTTGTTGAATGAAACTGTTCTTTGTTATTGCAAAGTTGTGCTTCACGCTAACTACTCGTAATTTCACCTTAAGCAGCAATTTCCAGACTGTATACCCATACATACATATGTACGTATATATGTATGTCTTTTGCCAAAGTATTATTATTATCAAGAAAAAGAAACTGGTGTTTTTGAACAGGAAAAAAAAGTCGATTGTGTTAATTGTTCTGCCCTTGTTGCACAGATAATCCCTTATTCTTGCCATTCTTAAATGCACTGAACCTGTAATTAATTAGTCTCTGAAACCTGGAACCAATCATGGTATTATGGTAATGTTCACAAACCTTGATATAAAACATCTTTCTTTAATTACAAATTTAATACAAAATTTCTTTTCTTTGTATGTATGTATTGGCCGAAGCAGTCGTGACTTCTGGAACTTGACTGAGGAAAGAAAGCCACGAATGACCCGTCTTTTTTTTTTGCCTGTCTTAATTGTTGTTTTTTTTGTCCACCTTTGTGTCGTCTGAATGTTTTAATGTCCTCTATTGCGTTTCTGTTCCATTTTTATATTTATATATGTATATATATATATATATATTTTTTTTTAGTATTCAGTAGAAGCAACAGTGTGACTCAAGGACCAAGAGTTTCAGGTTTTGAAACTTAACCAAACTGTGGCAATGCATGAAACTCTCAACCTTGGAGTCTTCTGCTAAATATTGATAAAAAAAATATATACATATACTTATATTTTGAGTTGTGTTTTTCCAGTTTGCATTACCAAACCTATATATATATTTTTTCTTTTTTTTTTTTTTTCACTTGTTTCAGTCATTTGACTGCGGCCATGCTGGAGCACCACCTTTAGTCGAGCAAATCGACCCCAGGACTTATTCTTTGTAAGTCCAGTACTTATTCTATCGGTCTCTTTTGCCGAAACACTAAGTGACGGGGATGTAAACACACCAGCATCGGTTGTCAAGCAATGCTAGGGGGACAAACTCACACATACACATATATATATATATATATATATATATATATATATATATATATATACACATATATACGACAGGCTTCTTTCAGTTTCCGTCTACCAAATCCACTCACAAGGCATTGGTCGGCCCGGGGCTATAGCAGAAGACACTTGCCCAAGATGCCACGCAGTGGGACTGAACCCGGAACCATGTGGTTGGTTAGCGAGCTACTTACCACACAGGCACTCCTGCGCCTATATATATATATATATATATATATATATGTACATACATTAAACTGTTAATCCCTACACATTTTTAAATTTCATTCTGTCTCCATGTTTTTTTTTCCGTCTCGCCCTTTTCTGTCAAAGAGCCTAGGCTCGAAATATCAATGACTTTTCCCATTCTTCCCAAGTGTCAAACTAATACACTTGCTTGTTGTTCCTTCACTCATCCTTGTCTTTTGTTTTTCTGTAAATTTGAACTATATGTACATTTGTATATACATACGTATGTACTCACATATACTTTGGTAAAGCTTGAGGTGCCACCACAAGTTTCTAAAGGAAAAGGGTCACTTGACATTCCTTTCACGGGGTACCTCTGATGAGGAGTGTCCTGCACCAAAAAGTCACACTAAAGATAACCTTTTAGCATTCAACTGGCCCAAATATTCTACCTGCTTCTTGTTCAAACCTGCCAGATCTGACCCCTTACTCCTATCCTACAATATCGTTCTGAAAATAAGCAATCACATCGTTGAAATCTCGTTACAAGATAATGCAAGGTTAATTCGAAACAAGATGGTATTACATAACTATTAGGTGCAGGAGTGGCTGTGTGGTAAGAAGCTTGCTTCCTGACCACATGGTTGCAGGTTCAGTCCTCAGTCCCACTGTGTGGCACATTGGGCAAGTGTCTTCTACTATAGCCTTGGGCCAACCAATGCCTTGTGAGTGGATTTGAAGGACAGGAACTGAAAGAAGCCCATCATATGTATATATGTATATATATATATATATACGTTGCCAGCGCCACCCCGACTGGCCTCCGTGCTGGTGGCATGTAAAAAGCACCATCCGTCCATGGCCGTTCACCAGCCCCGTCTGGCACCTGTGCGGGTGGCATGTAAAAAGCACCCACTACACTCACGGAGTGGTTGGCGTTAGGAAGGGCATCCAGCCATAGAAACATTGCCAGATCAGACTGGGCCTGATGCAACCTCCTGGCTTCCCAGACCCCAGTTGAACCGTCCAACCCATGCTAGCATGGAAAGCAGACGCTAAACGATGATGATGATGTTTGTGTGTCTGTGTTTGTCCCCCCACCATCATTTGACAATCGATGTTGGTATGTTTATGTCCCTGTAACATAGCGGTCCAGCAAAAGAGATCGATAGAATAAGTACTAGGCTTACAAAGAACAAGTCCATTTTCAACTTCCATTCATACTACAGATGCCTATAAGCATCTCTTATCCATTGGTACCAAACTGCAATGATACATACATGCATTGCACAGATGCAGGTGTAGAATCCCAGGTGTTTACCTGTGCCCTTCTTTCGGTTGTGAAATCCTTCAGATGCTTATATGCTTCTGTGGTATGGATGTGTTAAACACTGGAGTAATTTCATGTTGCTCTGAATGATGAATTTGTTCTTTCTATCTTAAACCCTTTCGCATTTAAACTGGCTACATCATGCTCAATTATTCCACCTGTTTTATGTTTAAAACCAGCCAGATCCAGACTCTCACACCTACCCTACAATGTCATTCTAAAGATAGACAATCACATCATTGAAATTCCAAAATGATGAGATAATAACGCATGATTTAATTAAAAAACAATGTGACTAAATAAATATAATATTTGGCAGAGTAATCTGAATGCTAAAGAGTTCATTCTTTAGCATTTAAATTGGCCAGATCCTGCCTCTCACACCTACCCTACAATGTCAGTCTAAAAATAAACAATCACATCATTGAAATCTCAAAGCTATGAAATAATGCATGATTAATTTTAAAATGTGTAACTAAATAAACATTTTATTTTACAGAGTAATCTGAATGCTAAACGATTAGTTAATTTTGTCTTTAATTAATTCATGCTGTTTTGTGGCTGGAGTCATGTTTCCGTATGTTAATTTATTAACCCAAGGGTCTTTCTTCTTTCTTTTTTTTTTCTTTGTTTCATTTTGTTACAGGTCCAACCATTATTGAAACAGTGTAGCACAGCCCAAAACCAGACAAGCTTTAATGTAACAAGACACCTGGATCCAGATGGTTTGACCACCCACCCTGACACAGTTCAACAGAGAGTGAACGAGATCCGTTCAGATTATCACCAAACAATTGAAATACAGAAGCGGCATCTGGAGCAATTAGCGACATTATATCAAGCGTCGGCCTTCAACGGCACCGTTCGGCAAATATCCGATAAAGATGAACTCGTAAGATATACTGCTTTTTTTCTCTTCTTTTTTCAAATTATTTTATTTCAGTTTTATTTTGTTTTATTTTGTTTGTTAAACTGTTTCAAGTTTTAGAAGTTTGAAATGAATTATTCTCCAAATTAAAGGCGGCAAGCTGGCAGAATCATTAGCACACCGGACGAAACGCTTAGCAGAGTGTCATCTGCCTTTACGTTCTGAGTTCAAACTCTGCCAAGATTGACTTTGCATTTCATCCTTTCGAGGTCAATAATATAAGTACCAGTTGAGTCCTAGGGTCTATGTAGTTGACTAGTCCCCTCCTCCCAAATTTCAGGTCTTGTGCCTAAAGTAGAAAGTATCATTATTATTATTATCATTATTATTATTATTATTAGAATCGTGGCCGAAGCCAGTGCCGCCTCAACTGGCTTCCGTGCAGGTGGCACGTAAAATGCACCAATCCAACCGTGGCCGATGCCAGCCTCGCCTGGCACCAGTGCAGGTGGCACATAAAAAGCACCCACTACACTCACGGAGTGGTTGGCGTTAGGAATGGCATCCAGCTGTAGAAACACTGCCAGATCAGATTGGAGCCTGGTGCAGCCTTCTGACTTCCCAGATCCCCGGTCGAACCATCCAACCCATGCCAGCATGGAGAACAGACGTTAAACGATGATGATGATGATGATGATGACAGTGAGCTGACTAAATCATTAGCGTGCCGGGTGAAATGCTTAAAAGTATTTCATCCATTTGAATGTTCTGAGTTCAAATTCCACCAAGGTCGACTTTGCCTTTCATTCTTTCGGGGTCGATTAAATATGTACCAATTACGCACTGGGGTCGTTATAATTGACTTAATCCCTTCTCCCAAGCTGCCCTTGTGGCAAAAATTTGAAATCGTTACCATTATCGTTATTAAAGTAGCAAAGCTGGCAGAATCATCAGCATACTGGACAAAATTCTTGGTGGAATTTCATCCGGTTTTTGTGTTCCGAGTTCAAACTGCGCCGAGGTTTCAAGATTGATAAAATAAGTACCAGTTGAGCACTGGGGTCAATTGCCCTCACCCCCGAAATTGCTGGTTTTGTGCCAAAATTTGGAACTGTTATTATTATTATTAATGCGGCAAGCTAGCAGATTCATTAGCAAGCCAAACAAAATGCTTTGCGATATTTCGTCTGCCACCATGTTCTGAGTTCAAATTCCACTGAGGTCGACTTTGCCTTTCATCCTTTCAA
This sequence comes from Octopus sinensis, assembly GCF_006345805.1. Taxonomy (NCBI): domain Eukaryota; kingdom Metazoa; phylum Mollusca; class Cephalopoda; order Octopoda; family Octopodidae; genus Octopus; species Octopus sinensis. Next base: position 2,796,972 of record NC_043022.1, read on the forward strand.
GGTCGATAAAATAAGTACCAGTTACGCACTGGGGTCGATGTAATCAACTAGTCCCCTCCCCCAAAATTTCAGGCCTTGTGGCTTTTAGTAGAAAGGATTATTATTATTATTATTATTATTATTATTGAGTGAGAGAGCAGTGCATGCCATCAAAGTGACACTGGGGTAAAATATACGAAGCCTAGTCTACCCATCATGACTACCTGTCTGATAAGGGTACACCAGGCACATGCATCACAACCATATGTGCGCAACATGGTGATCTCATATCAAGATAAACAGCACATGACCTTGCAGGTGGGGCCCAGTTAGAATTTTCTTCATGTCGAGTAACTCATCCCACTCGAAAGGTCCCTGAATAAGGGTTGTTTAAGGATGTTGAAAGAACCACCCATGTTTCCAGAGGTGAATTATTCAAACCCCAAAGAATCCCTCTCAACACATTGCTCTGATGCTCCCCCACTACTTCTGCTTGTGATCAGAGATGCACATATCGTCAGCCACTAAGGGACATGCTCAATAGGTTAAGGTCAAACAACTGACAAGCATTATTATTATTATTAAGGTAGTGAGCTAGCAGAATTGTTAGCACACTGGGTAAAATGCTTAGTGTCATATTGTCGGTCTTTACGTTCTGAGTTCAAATTCCGCCGATGTCGACTTTGCCTTTCAGCCTTTCAGTGTCGAAAAAATAAATACCAGTGAAACACTGGGGGTCGATGTAATCGACTTACCCCCCTCCCCCAAATTCCAGGCCTTATGTCTATAGAAGAAAGGATTATTATTGCTATTGTTATTAAGGTAGCGGGCTGGCAGAATCGTTAGCATTCCAGGCAAAATGCTTGACGTCGTTTCGTCCGTCTTTACATTCTGAATGCAATTTCTGCTGAGGTCAACTTTGCTTTTCATCCTTTCAGGGTCAGTGAAATAAATACCAGTGGAGTGCTGGGAAAAGTTTAGGGTTTGTGTTATAAAAAAATATTCATTGATTAGACAATATAACTATTATTGCAATCAGCGTCGTCGTCATCGTCCTTTACTGTCCATTTTCCATGCTGGCATGGATGGGTTGGTTTGACCAGAGCTGGCAAGCAGAAGAGCAGCACCAGGTTCCTACCTTAATTACATATATTATAATCAATGTGATGTTAATTACAATATAGTATTTTTTTCTTTTTTTAATTACAATTATAATTTATTGCAATGCTAATTATATCTAGTATCATAATTATTGTGATATTGTTAATTACCCAGAAACATGGTTATTTTAATGATCTAAAATTCATTTAAAAAAGGTCAGTTGATAGTTTTGTTTCTTCGAAGGTCACTTTTTTTTTTTTTTGTATTTTACTTTTTCTTTTTTTGTTTTTGGAGGGTGGTTAATGTTTTCTTGTGATATTTAATTCAATGTGGTCTTTGCATATAAAGAGATTCTTCATCCCTTCTCCTTCAAAAAATAGGACACAGTGGATTGGATAATGTAGTAAAACAGGATGGTCACAGCTGGAGTACCTTCTAGTTATCGGGAACAAACTTCTCACAACACAGCCACATGACACTTGTCTGTTCTAGTCTTCTGTGAGAACCTGTCTGGCCTTGATGTTGTTCAGGTTTCGATTGATTAGGTAGGGAAACCAGTTAACAGGAAGGACATCTGGCTCTCATCTGACCCATGCAATCATGCAAAAATGGATGTTAAACATTATGATAATAATAATAATAATAATAGCAATTTGTCCGTCCTTCCCTTTTCCTTTTTTAATCATCACAACAACATCCTGGCCCTTTCAGCCTTAACTCTTTTGAGACCAACCTTCCTGAAACTGCCCTTGGTTCTATAATACAAACTTTGTTCTAAAGTGGTCTAAATTAAAACCTTCCACCAAAATTCTGTGTTAATTTATGTTACAAACACCAGATTAATAATGACAAATTCTTCGTTATTCTCAAAATTAATTGAAACAAAAGCAGTATATTTCAACTGATATTGTGGCCGTTGCCAGCCTCGCCTGGCACCTGTGCAGGTGCCACGTAAAAAGCACCCACTACACTCACGGAGTGGTTGGCGTTAGGAAGGGCATCCAGCCGTAGAAACATTGCCAGATAAGACTGGAGCCTGGTGCAGCCTTCTGGCTTCCCAGATCCCCGGTCGAACCATCCAACCCATGCTAGCATGGAGAACGGACGTTAAACGATGATGATGATTTGATAACAAAATGGATAAAATGGTCTAAATTAAAACCTTCCATGTTAATTTGTGTTACAAATGCCAGATTAACACTGACAAAGACTCTCTGTTATTTTCAAAATACATTCAAACGAAAGCACCGTGTTTAAAGAACAATATGGCAACAAAAGAGTTAAAGTGATCCGAACCTTCCATCACAAATTCTTATTTTATGTCCCAGACACCAGCTTAACCCTTTCGTTACCAACCCGGCCAAAACCGGCTCTGACACTGTAGTATAAATGTCTTGTTTTCATAAGTTTTGAATTAAAATCTTCCACCAAACCTTAGTTGCAATTTATGTTCTTAATACTAGCTTAATAATAATTGAATTATTTTACTAAATTCTTTGTTATATTTAAAATAATTGAAAGAAACACAGAGTATCTCAAAATAAATCAGTAACGAAAGGGTTAATAATGACAGTTATTTTACTAAAGTCTTTATTTTCAAAACCCGTTGAAACAAACCCAGTCCCCCAGACCCCTCAGATTAGCCGGGATAAACAAATAAAGGTTGAACTCCCTCCTCCTCTAGATTGTTTATGGATTGTTTTCGACAAGGAACCACTGTGCTAATAACTTACAGACGCTACACAATTTCAAGTTGACATCCTCTTTTGTTTTTTTTATAATCCTTCTTTAAATCCACTTAAGACTATGAGATGATCTTTTAATGATCAAGGATGTTGTGCTGTTGCTATAGCAGACAGACAAACATCCTACATCTTTCGGTGAGTGGTGTTGGGTTTTTAGACTGAAACTGTTGTGAGTTGATCTAAATTTTTTACACAAACACTCTTGAGTTTTTGATGCTTGAAAATATGTCAATTTGTTTTTATTGTTTCAATTATTTAACCCGTCTTTACTGTGATTCCATTTGGTGAAAAGAGGTTATATATATAAAGTAGGAATCAGATTGAGGCAAATCAAATTTACATATTAAAAATATATTGATATATAAAAAATATATAAATATATATCATCATCATCATCGTTTAACATTTGTTTTCCATGCTAGCATGGGTTGGACGGTTTGACCAGGGTCTGGGAAACCAGGAGGCTCCAGTCTGATTTGGCACGTAAAAAGCACCCACTACACTCGCGGAGTGGTTGGCGTTAGGAAGGGCATCCAGCCGTAGAAACTCTGCCAGATCAGACTGGAGCCTGGAGCAGCCCCTGGCTTCCCAGACCCCGGTCGAACCGTCCAACCCGTGCTAGCGCGGAAAACGGACGTTAAACGATGATGATGATGATGATACACATTTATATTTATTCAGTCCCAGACCCAATATGCATGAATTTCTCCAAAAGTATATTCAATACATCGAACATATTAAAAATATATTGATATATAAAAAATATATAAATATATATCATCATCATCATCATCATCGTTTAACATCTGTTTTCCATGCTAGCATGGGTTGGACAGTTCAACTGGGGTCTGGGAAGCCAGGAGGCTGCACCAGGCTCCAGTCTGATCTGGCAGAGTTTCTACAGCTGGATGCCCTTCCTAACGCCAACCACTCCATCAGTGTAGTGGGTGCTTTTTATGTGCCAGGGGAGGCTGGCAATGGCCACGATTATTGATTGGTGCTTCAAAAATATATTGCAAAAATAAATAAATACATATAAAATGAAGTCATAAAAAGAGTTAAGAGTCTATAAGATAAAAAATTTTCTGTGTTACTAATCTGGTTGATAATCCTACAGCCGTTTCTGGGGGTCTGGTTGTCCAGTCATATAAAAGATCCTTACATCCATTTTTGGACACCACCTCTTTCATCAGGGAAAATAAATTTCTAAAAAGGTTCACAAGTCCTGCGTTTTCATAACGGGAATTTCTTACTGAGTGTTCTTATGGGGGTATATGCAAAAGACCAGGGAACAGAAGGGTTTTTGAGTGGTCGGAGGAGGAGATACAATGCATGATAAGAATCTGTTCCGCTCCCTGGTTTTAAGGGTATCGCGAAAGGCCTGGTTGGAGGCTCAACCTTCTGAATTCTTTTTCCAGGGCCACAGCAATAAGTATGTGAATCTGAGAGGGGAATAAGTTGAATAAAATCATAATTAACTGATCCTCATCCTATATTTTCTTTCGTCCAAAGCCAGGAACTTTTCAACAGCCCCTTGTATGTATAAATGTGTGTGTGTGTGTGTGTGTGTGTGTGTGTGTGTGTGTGTGTTGGTGGCCAATTGTCAAGTGGTCTATGTTTAATGGCCATTCAGAGAGGCTTGTGGTTGATGATATCCTATAGCTGTCTGTCTCTCTCTTTGTGTTGATATCTGAAACACTTAACACTCGTTAAGTAGGCTCCACCTAACTTGAGATAGATGCCACAAACTACAGCTATAAAACCACTCCAGCCCTGTGTGTGTGTGTGTACGTGCATACACACACACACACTCTCTCTCACTCACTCGCTCTCACTCTCTCAAGCTAGGACCATTTGACTTTACTAAGATCTTACAAGATTTTATAGCTCAT